>NC_051160.1:143040137-143300136 GCF_013339745.2 Dermacentor silvarum | reverse complement strand
GTGAGCGTGGGACGGGAGTGCTCAGCCAGCCGCGCGCCGTCTCGACTGGTGTGCCGCAGGGCAGTGTGCTGAGCCCTTTCCTCTTCAACCTCGCGCTTGCGCGCATCGGCGACTACATCCCCCAGCTGCCGGAGTACGAGGTTCGTGTCGCGGTGTACGCGGATGACATTGCCCTGTTCGCCGCTGGCCCAACCGGGCGGGGCAAGATGGTGCGCGGGTGTGTGCAGTCTGCGCTGGATGCGGTCGACGCGTACATCTCCGGCATCGGCCTCACCCTCTCGGCGGCAAAGACCGAGGCGCTGCTGGTTCACCCTCGCTACGACGGCCGCTTTTACACCCCGTGTCTCACCCTTCGTGGGGCGAGCCTCCCGTGGCGACGGAGAGTACGGTACCTCAGCCTCCTGGTGGACCACCGGCTCAACTGGCAACCGGCCGTGGCGGCCCTTCGCAAGGGGACCAGACGGGTGGCGGGGGCAGCACGTTCCCTCATGGCCCGCGGCCAGGGCTGCTCACCCACCCTTGCACTGCGGGTCTACAACTCGGTGGCCTCCGCGAGGGTACTGTACGGCCTGCCGCTTGCTGATGTCCATCCATCAAAGTGGGAGGCACTGGACGCGGATCACCGAGCCGTTCGTCAACTCCTGTGCCTCCCGCAGTCGTCGCAAGTGGGCGCCACTCTCGCTGAGGCTGGCGAGACTCCCGTCTCTCTCCGCGCTGTTGGCAGGGCGCTCAACACCATCGAGCGCCTGCACCGATCGCCGCACGGTCATCGGCTGCTGGACCGGTTTTTCTCCCTCCCCAACTCCTGCATGGGCCGCCGCGTCGCCGAGTTCGCCGGCTTGGTCAACTCCGGCCCCTCGTGTGCGTGGCTCCCTCCCCCCCCGCATCGTCGCCGCCGGCTCGTCATCCGCACCACCGTGCCTGGGGTGAGAGGGAAGCGCAACACCGCTGCCTGCGCCCTGCGGCAGGAGACGGCTGCGGTCATCGAGGAGCAGCTCGCCGGCCGCGTGCTTGTTTATGGCCCATACGCGCTCAATCCGCACGCCCGCTCCGCATGCATGCGGACTGGGGCGGAAGCCTGTCCGATCGTCTGGACGGGCGGACGCACTTTTCCATCCGCATGCCTGCTCGTCTCTCATTGGCTGGTACGAGGCGGACGGCGTAGGACGTCATCACGGCAAACATGGCGCTTGCTCGAAGCGAAGCGGTGACGCGAGGCCTAGGCTACAGCCGCGTCAGAAACAGTCTATTTTGCTCGTTCTTGTGATTCTTACTAGAGTTATCCAGCACCCACGAAGATAGTCGTTGAAGGCAGCAAGCCGGTGTACCCTCCCAGGCTTCATCAGTGCGGGTGATCGCCGACAGAATCAGACGGAGCGGAGGAAGTGTGTTGTGTTTGCGCGAGCGTCGGAAGAAATATTTCAAGCCGTCGACTTCTTGATTTCTTGTGCCGTGCTTCGCGTGTGAATTGCAAACGAGAAGGCCATCACATACCCGTGTGTTCTGAGTATACAACACATATTCAGGGCGTGGCGAAGTGAAAAGTGTCCGATCGGCACACAGCGTACGCGACTTGTATGTGTTCTGTGTATGCAGTTTGTTGCCGCGCAGTGGTAAACGCCAGTCCTTTACAACCTTTAGAAGTGATGACAAGATCAGTAGCGATAAGATTTGTTTCCTCGTTATCGCTGTCATTCCTCGTGTGCTATACTGCGCGAGCCGTTTTGCCGCCTGCGATGCGCCGTGGTGACCGCGACGTTCGAGCTCTGTTGTTGCTGTTACGAAGTGTTCGCAAGCTACAAATCGGGGATATATATGTTCCGCAGTGGTACAAGGCGTAAATGTGCTCGTTTTATGTGATGTGCGTATGCTAAGAAGTGAACTGTGCATAAGTGTTGCCGATCGCGTTTTCTTACGTAGTACCCCGAAAGAGAAGCCCTATCACACCGACCTTTCTGCTTCGTACATGTGTCGTTTGTTGCAAAAGTTGTTACGGCACTTTTGAAGATGCTTCTATCGGTGAGGGTAATATAAGGAACATCATAATAGTTACATACGTCAAGACATACTGTGCTGTCCTGAAATGTGGATGTGCCTGAGCACTAATGCTGTGAATGCAAATTTCTAGCAGCCTTGATTTGTATCATGTAGGCAGTGTTGTGAATATCAGGTATTTCTAGATTGCACGAAGGAAATAGCTTTATATTTTGTGATGCAAGTGGCTTGCATACCCAAGAATGCTAACTGCTTGGTTTTTGCTGGTGACTAAGCGGAGTCTGTGAAGAAACCAGTGGTATTGTAGATGAATATGGTATGAATGAGTATTGGATACTTCCTTATGATTAAGTACAAATTTACGTTCCCTGACAAAAAGCAATATGCATGTAAAAAAAAAATAAGACAACACAGGTGTGGTGATATATTCTGCTAGCAGCCAGCAGAACCGCATGCAAGAAATTTTGCCCAAAGTTCTTCCTCACTGGCTAGCTATGGTCACGTTAGTAATGCAGGCAGAATAAGCTAAACGAAAGTTTGCCGTTACTGTGTGCATCCACCCTATTTCGTTCTCTGGTTCGTGTCACCTGTTTTGGCACAAGCCTTCAGTTTAATGCAAACATTATTTATCACAGGGACCAGCATTATCTGACTAGGAAGTGCTATATTTTTTATCCTGTTGTTCGTTCTGCCCACAGTCATTACCAAACAATGTGTGTTAAACTGACTTGAGCCTGCAAAGTATGTCCATTAGGTGTTTTTCCGGTGCATTTTCATCTAGCTGTAAGTGTACTGCTACCTATTATTCGTGGATGTAGGATGTTGGACACTATGAGTGGCCATCTCGGTGATCTTTATTTTGCACAGGCCATGCTTCCACTCATTAACTGAACATTCTTCAGCTGCGCTGCCACACTATGGAAAGAAGTGCCTCACCTCATCATTCTTAAGCATTTTCATGGCCACAGTGCATTGCACCTGAGAATTAAGCTGCTATCACAATAAAAAGGGTGCCTATTGGCTGTCATGAGAATATTCTAAACAGAAATTTCACAATTATGTCAGCACTAGATATGTGATTGAAGAGAGCCAATGAGAATGAATTGGTGGCAAAATTTTCCAAGTGACTCTGCCGGCAGAATATTTGCTCCCTATGTTATATTAGCCGCAATGTTTTGGTCAGTGTGCTGCATTTTTTTTTTTGCACAAGTTTACTACCCAGGCAGATAAGATATTGTCAAACCATCAATTTTAGTCATACACATGGACATTTCTTTATTTTGTCATATTTTGGAAATGGTAGCCAAGCCCAGCATATATTAGCAACATCAGCTTAACGTATGCATGCAGTTGAGTTGCTGCATGTGAGAAATCATTGCGAAACTAATAGTGATTAATCCAGTAAAAAAAACTTATTCGTATTTACGTATTGATTGTGTAAATTGTGCTGTTCATTTTATGCACACAGTAACACGTAAACACAAATTGCATGCGTACATTGCGTTTACATGCATGCGTGTGAATAAAACAGCACAACTTCTAATATCAAGACCTGTCACTACAACTTGACCCCATGAAAGATGCTCTATATGGTACTCAGCTGGTCTTATTTAAATTTTATCACGTGATGCGGTTACATTTCTTACCTGTATGTAAACCAGTTTATGAACTGTATTTGCTGCATGTGAGAATGCATATTTTTGGCCAATGACAGTACCTGAGGCAGCAGCTTTTTATTTATCCTTTGCCATCACTTATTAGAGGGGTCTTGTTGATTATGCCATCTAAACAACTCGTATAAAGTTCTGTGTTTAGTATACCAGCACTGAAATACTGAACACAGCTGCAATACTTTGCACACTAGTGAGATATTTCCACTGATCATCGTTCTGTCACATGTTGTTCTTCAATCATAAATGGTGACTGCATTTGGTGTCATG
This sequence comes from Dermacentor silvarum, assembly GCF_013339745.2. Lineage (NCBI taxonomy): Eukaryota > Metazoa > Arthropoda > Arachnida > Ixodida > Ixodidae > Dermacentor > Dermacentor silvarum. The sequence goes on along the minus strand of NC_051160.1, from coordinate 143,296,201 downwards.
ACTTCTAGGCTCATTTTCACTTGGGCCTTTCGATGAAGTGAAATCTATCCAACAGCGAATTTAGTGGAAAGCTACCACTGAACCAATAGCTCCAAGACGAATTCCTGCATGCTTTTATCCAATCAGATTGTGTGCGGAAACTATGTATGCTACATCACTTCAGCTACACCAATAATCACACAGCTGAAGCTGCTACATATAGTTAAGTCATTGATATAGGCAGATGTAGATGTACTTATGCAACTGTCACTCATCACTTGAAATGGGAATGACCCAAACCTTTGTGAGCTTATCGGATTGCAACCGTATGACAGCACAAGGGGGAAATAAGCTGTACAATAGTGCCACCATCTCAGCTGGCTTGTCATGATGCTCTTGCCTGTTGGTTTCTTGTTTATATTTAATAGCCTTTCTATGTTATGAATTCACAGCTTTCATAACGGTTACTGCACTAATGAAGGCACTGCACACGTACCCCTACTGAAGGAGGTATCTGTACATGTAGAGCAGAGAGAATTTATGGGTAAGTAAAAAAATATACAGGTGTAAATACGTCAAACAAAGAACACATTAGAAGATATTCCACCGGCAATGTATGCACATTCAGAACATGCAATAAGTGCCATGTGAGAAAAATGGAGACGTATGGTGCCGAAAACCTGCTTGCCTTTTGAATATTGATGTGAATAAAAATTCCAGTCTACTTTTGTCTTCTGTGTCGGAGGGTAGAATGTCAAAGTAGAAGTGAAAAACGGGTGTTGTATGTAGCAGTCCATTATATGTATGCTACTCAAGTTGCACCAAACACAGCTATCAATTTGCAAAGCAATGGACAAGTGACCGTGTCAATGTCTGACGCACTAAAAATCTCTTGCACTGATCATTTTGAGCTCTAAATGTGAAATGCATGCTGTTTTCAGCTACAAATAGTGCATATATATATGCACCACAAAGAGCTGATGTGACAAAAAATTGTGTACACCTGAGTGTTACATTGCTTGTCGTGCAGTGCTATGGTGCATTTCATAGTGTCTTAGTTTACTTAATACACTTTCGAATTTACAGATTGCTTCACATGTTTACATCTAAAAACCACAGAGGAAACCTCGGGAAACTACTTGCATTATGACTGAGAGGTCACAACACGAGTATTTGTGTGGTGTCCTTCCTGTTCAGTGATGTGGTTTTGCACTATAAATGTAAAATGTCGCACCAGCAATCACCCTTACATTTCAAACGCATTTTTGAATGCTAGGCAGTTACGATGATAAGCACATTTTGCCAGCAAATCTGCACCACCTTAATTTAAGTGTGATGGAAAGGGATGTTTGTGCATAGCCAAGCTGTTCTCGCGTGCCTGGTGGCACCGTATAGTTCCAAACGTAATAGTGAACAACTAGTAAAGAAATCGACTGATACTAAGCTGACCCATATGTAGGAGCATTATATTACCTAAGCCACACGCAAAGTTGCTTTCAGTGTACTGAAAAGCCACAGCTTTGATTTGTCAAGTTATTTTACTGCACAAACACACAGCGCTGCAATAAAGTCTGTACAATGGTTAGCAATGCAGCAAGCAATGAAAGATTACTTGTGATGTGCGGATTTGAATAGTACATGTGAATGCATACCCAATTCACCAGTATTGTTTTCTTCTGGAACGATTTTATGTTTTGTACAGAGGCTGAGCCACTGTGGCCTCCTGACTACAAATTTCAGTGATCTCTTTCACGGTGTTCATGGGGGTACCATTCATTTGGCTACTTGAATAGTGAATAGATAGATAATGGAGCGCACCAATCTTGCACTTTTAGGCAGAACACGTCGCGCATTATTCACAAAGCTGAACCAAAATAACTATTCGTTGGTTTGTTATGAAACTAAAAATTGGCAATAAATGTTTCCTCACTTTTTGTGCGGGCCTGTCTTCCACCATATCATTGTCATGTGCATGTTAAATTGTCATGTGCATGTTAAATTGCTTCAATTCATTGCCATGTGCATGTTAAAGCAGCTACTAATTAAGAAAAAACAAAACCACTTACTACATCAGATACTTTTTCACACCACGAGTGATCACTGAGCTCACTGCGAAGCTAAGTCATTTAATAATCTTGGTTTGCTGTCAAATAAAATACAGGTACTGGCCAACTGTTTGTTATGGTATGCACTTTTTTCATGGTACTGTTGGTACTATCATGGTACTGCTTAATTTTTGTGCACTTTGGTAATGTGTTTTACATTGTGTAAATGCTGAATTAGTATAAGTGCAGTATAATAGGTAATGAAAAGGCGGATGAGTTAGCCCGCAAAGGACATGATCACATAAAATTTATAAAAGTGTTTTTCACTAAAAGAGGCTTCAGCTTTGGCGAGCCGATATGTACTTAATGAACGGCATAGAAGATGGTCTTCAACTTCAGGTAATTGCAAGTTTTTGTTCTACATCAACACAGAACTCCAATCAAGGCTACCACAATGTCTACCACGGCATCTGGAGACCTTGTTTCACCGGCTTCAACTGAATGTTGCATACATGAACAATCTTTTTTGCAATGGCCAGTCCACAAACCCATGTTGTGACAACTACATGTGGCACCGTGCAATCTCTAGAGCACATCTTGCTGGAGTGCCCAGCTTAAAGAGACGAGCGACATTGATATAAAATGAACATAGAAAAGCTCGACCAAGGCCCATTGACATGGGTGTTGGGTTCCTGGCTTTGCCCATCAAAACAGCACTAAGCCCTGGACTTATTGCTTTAATGTATTAAGGTTTGCTGTATATACTAAGACTCATGCGCATCGTCTCATCAGGACTGTTATCTTATTTTCTTTTGCATTGGCCGTCTACCTTCATCACCTCGAACACTTACTCTACTGCTAACATGACACGAGCTGCATGTTTTTTTTTTCTTTCATTTTTCTTCTGCTTACCCTTTTCTACGGCCTTACTTCTTCGTCCCATTCGCTGCAGAGTAGCATGTAGGCAAAAATATTCTTGCTGAACACTCTGAATTTTCAATAAAGAGCTTTCTCTCTCTCTCTAAATAGTAAAGGGGCAACAGATTGGCCACCCAGGCTGACAAGAAAGAATGTAATTATTTGATTTCACTCGAAATAAGTTGTCTTATCAGCAATATAAATTATTATTAGCTTTCAAATAAATATTCTGCTTGAAAACATCTCATGAGTACATATGTGTCTGCATAAGGTGACCACTATACGTACAGTCTGTTTCACACTTAAGGGAAAACTTGGAGCGCCCGTTTTCCCCCTAAGTGTGAAACGGACTACATATTGCTTTTATGCCTGTCGTAATGAAGTATTTACACTCGAAGCACAACGATAGCGGCGAACACACTCGGCGATCGTCGAAAATCTGATCAGCGGCGAAACGCGTCGGCTTTTACGAATGAGTCATCGAAGGTTCCAGATTATTCCCTGGTGCCCGCTTGTCTTCCAGGAAGTTCTAGACAATTCGCATCCGTCATGCAATCACATTACGTAAGCGTCGGTGACAACAGACAACGGATAGAAGCATCGATAACGTTCGAGAAACTTCGGAAACATGCAGGCGCGTCCTGCGCCTAGCTATAACGTTTAACATTTGGTAGTCGGTGAAAAGCGGTCACCGGTGAAAGATAAACACGTAGACGTGTCAATATCAGCAAAGTGTACTCGGAGCCTCAGACGCGTGCTGAATAGTAAAGAGGGGTGTCGTGTCGACTACGCAGCTGTATTCCGTGACAGTTGTGCGTGTGTTCTGTTTTCTTGCAAACTGTCACTAGGACTACAGAAACAGCGCCATCGCACCGAACACGGGGATATTGGTCGAATCGCTCGGCGATACTATCGCTTTCGCGTAACGTAGAACGCGGCACGTTGGATGATTCTAGAGGTTTTGCTCAACCAGCCAAGGCAGCGTGCACTAAAAGTGATAGTGCGAGAATACGTCCCATGTTGCGACATGAGGCGATTGCAATACATTTTTTAAAGGTGGCGCAGATAGGATGATTATGCGGTGTTTGGATGACGGCGCCAATGCAACACATGCGGCTGCAGAACAGAATGTGACAGACAGCCTAGAGCCGCATTTTCACCGTGACGCGGAAACTTGAAGTCGCATCTGCAAAAATATGCCAGTGTCGTCTGCTGTCAAAGGTAGTTGCCAACCTTGAACACTTTGCTCCGCCGAATGGTTGCCAGTTGTCAACAGACCGCGTCGTCCAATCGGAGTGCGCGTGCAATCCGCTCGTGCGGATCAGTCTAGTGCGGATGCAGCGAACGACGACTTTTTCGACACGATCCGCCTTTTGGCCTTCCGCCCTGGTCCGCAAGAGGGCGGAGGCGTGCGGAGCGGGCGTGCGGATTGAGCGCGTATGGGCCATTACACGGACGGCTCTGTGCTCCGGGATGGCGCGGCTTCGGCTGCCTGCTTCGCCCCTGAGCTCTCGGCGCAGAGCCAATGCCGTGTCCTGCACGCGGTGTCCTCCACGCATGCCGAGCTGGCGGCCATCGACCTGGCGGCCAAACTGCTATACCAGCGGCAGGTTGCACGCGCGGCCATCCTGACCGACTCACGGGCGGCGCTCTGCTTGCTGGCCAGGGAGGACCACGGCCCCACGCTGATCCAGCGGCTCCACCGTAAGCTGCACGCCGTCTGCGAGCTGGGATGCGACCTCGTCTTCCAATGGGTGCCCTCGCACGTTGGATTGCCCGGGAACGAGGAAGCGGACCGGCTCGCAAAGGAGGCCCACACCTTGCCAGTGCCCCGGTCTCTACTGGTGACGCCTTTCGACGTCGCCCGTCACACCGTTGCTGGCTACCTCCGGTCGCGACACCCTGACCCGCGCGTTGCCGCCGGCAGCCCCCCGAAGTTGCTGCCACGCAGGGGCTTGTGCCGCCGTGATCGCGCTCTGCTCCTGCGTCTCCGCATCGGGTGCTGTCGGACGGCTGAGCGCGTGCACCGGTTGTCGGGACTCGGCTCGCCCTACTGCGACAGCTGCTCCGGTGTCGAATCCTTGGACCATGTTCTCCTGCAGTGCCCCGCGTACGCAGCGGAGCGTGGCCCTCTTCTTGCCGCCTACCGTCGCCTCGGGATCCCGTCCGACAGCGCACGGGGGCTCCTGTTTCCTGCGACGCATCCCTCCATCGCCAGGCGGGCCTACGCGGCCCTCCTGGAGTATCTGGAGGATACAAACCTGTGTCAGCGGCTCTAAACCGCGCCTCTTCATGACTTACCGCTCGGCTGTGTTCGGCTGCGCTTTCCTTTTTTTTTTTCTCTCTTTCTCTCTCCTCTCTTCACTACTCTGTTTGTCCTTACCCCCTCCCCCGTACAGCGCTGTTGAGGTGCCCTCTCACGAGAGGCAGTTACGGTGCTGTACTTTTCTCTTCTCCTTCAATTTTTATAATCACTCACACACACACACACGGGCGCTCACCGTGTGCGAGTCAACTACCGCCTCAACATCGTGGCTGTCGACGCTGCCCTCGACGCCCCACTCGACCCGCTCCTTGCTGTCACAGCAATCTGTGGCGTTCCTGTCCATGCCACAACTGCCCCAGCTGACTCCTGCACGGGATATATCTTCGGTGTGGACAATTCAATCACCAGCAACACACTCCTTGCAAACATCGAGTCTGGTGTCCCCATCCTCAGTTGCTCCCGCGCGGGCAACAACGTCGTCCTGCGTTTCGCTGGCAAGAGCCTCCCCAGTGAGGTCTCCCTTTTCAAAATCCGCCGGCGCGTTCTCCCCAAACGCCCCCGCCCTAGACAGTGCCACCATTGCGGCGCTTACGGACACGTAACCGCAGCTTGCACTTCTCATCGGCGCTGCCTCCGATGCGGCAGCGATCACGCAACCTCTGAGTGCACTGCCAAACATGCCAAGTGCCTCAACTGCGGCGGCCCTCACGTCGCTACGGAACCGCGCTGCCCCAACTGGCAGCATGAAAGGAAAGTTGCCGAGACACTTGCTTCCTCCCAACTTCCCATCTCCCGTCGCCAAGCAGCCGACCTCGTGCGATCCTCGCGTCAACCTGCCTCACAGGGGCCGTCACAACAAGCCGCCTCCCGTGTTCCTGCCTATGTACAACCAGGCCGGACCTATTCTGAAGCCGCAGGTGACCGCCTCTCGAGACTCCCCGTCGCTGGAAACACCATGACTTCCGCGCCCCAGCCGTCCGTGACCTTCCCTGACTCGCGCGATGCTGTTGTCGCCCTCCTCTCTGCCGCACTTGCCTATGCGACAATTTTTGCCGCAAGACTGCCCCGCACGCCCACTCTGCGCGGCTGCCCTCGCCGCTCACCGAGCACTCGCCAATCATGGCAGCTAGACCACAGTGTGCCTCCCGGCCGCGCATACTGCAGTGGAACTGTAGCTCCCTGCGCCGCCGGCACGCTGAGCTCGCAGAGCACCTCCCTCTGCACGACTACGATGTCCTGGCCCTTCAGGAAACGTATGCGCGTGCAGAGGGGGTCTCGCTACCGGGCTACATCGGGTACAGCAGCGCGTCTGAGTGTGCCCTTCCTGAATGTGATGTTGTCCCTTGCCCTGACGACTCACACCCCCCTGGCCGTCCCCGTGTCGCCATATACGTACGAGCAGCCCTCCCCCACGTGCGAGTTTCCACTGACCACCTCTGCTCTGCCATGGTTGAGTGTGTGGCTGTTACTGTGCGAGTGCGCGGCATTGACACCTCTGTTGCCAGTGTCTACGTGCGTGTGTCCAAGACCCGTGTAGACTACTCCTTCCTCGCCCGCCTCGTTGCCCACCTCTCTCCTGACTCTGTAGTGTGCGGTGACTTCAATGCCCACCACCGTGACTGGGGCAGTGCTAACGACAACGTGCGTGGAAGGGACTTGGCGTCAGTCATCGCCACCGCTGGCCTCACCGTCCTGAACAATGGTGAACCTACTTTTGTTCGCCGGAACGGGGTCGCCACTGTCCTCGATCTTGCCCTCGTCTCCGAGCGCTGCTCTTACGCCTGGCAGCGCGCCTCGGACACTGCCGGATCTGACCACTTTCCCATTTCCCTGTGTCCCACCAAGCCCAGCCGCGGTGCCACGCGCATTTACGCCGTTGTCCGGTGGCCCCTCTTCCGTGACTTTTGTGCCACCCATCCCCGCACTACCGACTATTTCGCACACATCGCCGACTGCGCGAGACGTGCTACCACACGCGTCATCGTCCCCGCTGGCACGCCCTGCCCTGACATTAAGCTGCTCAACGTCCGCGCAGCTCGCCGCCGTGCTCAGCGAAGTGCCATCCGCTCCGGTGCCTCTGCGGACTGGACCATCTACAACAGACTCGATGCTGTCTGCAGGCGGCACGCCAGGCAGCTCCGACGACGCAGCTGGGCGGGCCTGTGCTCTTCCCTCGCTGACCCACGCAACCAACACCGTGGCTGGCGCATCCTCACTGCGCTCCTCAATCCCAAGAAGCCTCGTTTCCCTGTCCTAGCCATCGCAGTGGCGCACGGCATCACCGAACTTGCCCTCGCCGAACAGCTGGCTGACGCCTTTGCCGCCACAGCTGCCAATCCCACACTCGGCGCCCCCGCTGTCGCGCTCCACGCTCTCTACGTGGCTGTCTTCGTACGAGGAGGGGAGCAATTGTCCCACGCGCAGACAATTGCAAGTCTGTGCAACGACGAGTTCACTTTCCAAGAACTTCAGCGCGTCCTCTGCCGTGTCCGCCGCCGCAGTGCTCCTGGGCAGGATGGGATTACGCATCAAATGCTGCGCAACTTGGACGATGACCAGCGCCGCCTCCTTCTCAATGCGTACAACGATGTCATGCACAGCGGGTCCCTGAGTCCTGGCGATGTGCTATCGTCGTACCTGCACTGAAACGTGGCAAGCCCCCCCGCAGCCTCACTTCTTATAGACCCATCTCCCTCACATCTGTCCCTGGCAAGACGATGGAGGCAATGGCTCTATCCAGGCTGCAGTGGATTGCTGACATTCGTGGTGCACTTCCGCCCGAACAGTGTGGTTTCCGTGCCCATCGCTCCACTGCTGACTGCCTGGCCGCCGTCGTGGGCACCTTGGAACAGGCGAGACGCGACGGACACGCTGCCTACCTGCTGCTGCTGGACGTCAAGAGCGCCTTTGACTCCCTGCCTCACACAACTATCATCTCAGCTGTACGCGCCCTTGGTGTGGAGGGCAAACTCCTTGCATACATCCAAGCTTTCCTCAGCGACAGGACATCGGCTGTCCGCGTTGGCCAGGCCATCAGCTCCCCCCGTCCTGTGACTTGCGGCGTGCCACAAGGGAGTGTGCTCAGCCCATTTCTCTTTAACCTTGCACTTGCGCCCATCAGCGAGTGCGTTCGCAACAGTGGGCACCTTCCTGTGCGCGTCGTAGTCTACGCCGACGACGTGGTTCTCTTCGTCCGTGGCCCTCGTTCGGCCATGGCGGAGATGCGTCGGCACCTCCAGACGGCTGTTGATGCGGTCGGCCATTTCCTTCGTGCCATTGGCCTCCCTCCGCCTGTCGGCGACCAAATCGGAGGCCCTTATGGTCCACCCCCGTGCCACCACCCGCCTCCACACTGGCCGCATCATCATCGATGGTGTCTCCCTTCCTTGGCGACCCATCGTCCGGTACCTGGGTCTCACCATCGACTACCGCCTCACGTGGTCCCCGGCTGTGAAACAACTGCGTGCAACCATGCGCCGTGTCGAGGCCGCAGTGCGTGCACTCCTCGCCCGAGGCGATGGCTGCTCCCCCTCCTTCGCAGCGGGTATGTACAATGCCGTCGCCCTCTCCTGTGTGTTGTACGCGCTGCCGCTCTGTGACCTGCGACCATCTCAGTGGCGACACATCGATGTCGACCATCGACGTGTGCTCCGAATGTGTCACGGCCTCCCCCGAACGTCTCGTGTTGCTGAGACCCTCGCAGAGACCGGCGCCTGGCCCGTCTCGCTTACAGCCGATCTCCGTGCCCTCGGCCACATCGAGCGCCTCTCTCGTGCCCCGGGAGCCGGCCCCATCCTGTCTTGCCTGCGCGAACTTCATAAGTCTCGAGTGGGGAAACTCCTTGAGCAATATGACAGCATCGTTGTCGACGACCCTGCCACCCCTCCGGACTGGCCACCACCAAACAAGCGTGTGCCTTTGCGAGTGTGCCTCGACCTCCCAGGCGTCCGCTCCAAGCACCGCACGCCTCACTGCGCCATCGTGCAGGAGGCTGCCGCACGCATTCAGGACGACCTGGTCGGGAGAGCACACCTTTACACAGACGGCTCTGTGCGTCAGGACGGTTCTGCCGCCGCCGCCTGTGTAGTGCCGCACCTTGACATCGCCAGACAGTGCCGCCTCTCATATCGCGCCTCCTCCACTACGGCTGAGCTTGTCGGGCTCCACCTGGCAGCCGACATCATTGAAGAGATGCCATTTCTCAACAGAGTGGCAATTTTTTGCGACTCTAGGGCCGCTCTTCACCAGCTCCTCCTTGACGAACGCGCGCCACTCCTGGCTCAACGAGTAGCCTGCAGACTCCATACACTGCAACAACAGGGGTGCGACCTCCGCCTCCAGTGGATACCATCCCATGTCGGTATCGCCGGAAACGAGTCTGCAGACGACATTGCCAAGCGCGCCCACGAGCCCTCTTCGCCTCTCTCGCTGCGTGTCAACTCTTTCGACACCGCGCGGCGAAACATCAGACGGGAGCTCGCCCTCCAACACCCGGACAGCCGCGTCGCACAAGAGCGCCCGCCACGCCCTCTTCCTCTTCCGGAACCCGGTTTTACGAGAAGAGAGCGCACGTTCCTCCTCGCCCTACGGACCGGTTCCGTCTGGCCAAACGAACGAAAACATCGCCTCCGCGGCGCCCCCTCGCCCCTCTGCCAAGACTGCGGCGCATCCGAAACGCTGCAACATCTCCTCTGCGAGTGCCCTGCATTCTCCACGGCGCGCGCCACCCTCGCCCGCATCTACCGTGCGCACGGCCTCCCATGTTCCACAACAGAGGAAATTCTGCACCCCTCGGGCTGCTCATCAAGTCACGCGAAGCTCTACCGTGCCCTCCTGAGCTTCGTTGACGACACCGGCCTCACTGGCCGAGTCTAAATACTGACCTCCCCTTTCCCGCGCCTCCGGCGCATCTGTCGCTGCTGCTGCTCCTGCCTCTGCGATCTTTCTCTTCTCTAACTATCAGTCCCACTTCCCCTCTGTGCAACGCGGTTGAGGTGTCCTCTATTGAGAGACAGTTATCGCGTTGCACTTAACCCAACATTTCACCCCCTTTTCCACAAGAACCTCACTCCGGAGTCGCGCCTAGCTCTTCTCCCGTGCGGTCGTGCCTGCACTTCGTCCCGGCGTGTGCTGCACGAGCCGGTGGCTCACCATCGTCGGCGACGTCACCTGCAGCCGCGCACGATTTGCGCGTCCCAACGCGCAACCTCGTGTGTTCCCTGCGGGCTTGCATCGTGCGACGAGTGGATTTGCTTCAGTGTTGTGCTCCGCGAGTGGCGTGCCCAACCCGACATCTGTGCCGCGTCCCCGGCTGTGCCGCCTCGTGCGCGCATCGCGTGGTCGGTGCTGTGCGCGCGACGTGCGTGTAGTGTGTTTGCCCCCTGTGACGCGCGGTTCGCGTGTTGACTGCGGAGCCGAGCGGCATGGAGGGCTTCCGCAGGCCAGGAGAGCGCCCGCCGCGCGCGGGCCATCGTCGAAGTGCGAGCGCGTCTCTCGCGACCCTTGTGCCCGTGACGCTACAAGCGTCGCGTGAGCGAGGCGAACTAGAGGTGCGCGCCGCCGAGATCGTGGACGCGTGGATAAAGAAACAGGCCACCACCACCCAAGCAGCTGCCGCCGCGGCCGCCGTCACCGAGACACACGTGGCGCCGGCTATACCTTCCCCGCAGGCGAGCCTTCCCCCCTTGGAGCAGGACGCCGCCATTGCTGCCATGGCGAGCACCCGCTGCCCCCATCCGACGACGAGGAGGCCATGGACTCCTCCTCCTCGCGCAAACGCACGCGCGAAGCAGAGAGCGAGGAGGAGGAGCAAACCGGTCGCCGCAAGCTGCCGCCGCCGAGTTCGCCCTGACTGTCGAAGAGAGAGGTTGTGTTGCGTCTCGCTCCGACGACCTCGCCTCGCCAGTCGCGCCTAGCTCTTCTCCCGTGCGGTCGTGCCTGCACGAGCCGCGTGGCTCACCATCGTCGGCGACGTCACCTGCAGCCACGCACGATTCGCGCGTCCCAACGCGCAACCTCGTGTGTTCCCTGCGGGCTTGCATCGTGCGACGAGTGGATTTACTTCAGTGTTGTGCTCCGCGAGTGGCGTGCCCAACCCGACATCTGTGCCGCGTCCCCGGCTGTGCCACCTCGTGCGCGCATCGCGTGGTCGGTGCTGTGCGCGCGACGTGCGTGTAGTGTGTTTGCCCCCTGTGACGCGCGGTTCGCGTGTTGACTGCGGAGCCGAGCGGCATGGAGGGCTTCCGCGGGCCAGGAGAGCGCCCGCCGCGCGCGGGCCATCGTCGAAGTGCGAGCGCGTCTCTCGCGACCCTTGTGCCCGTGACGCTACAAGCGCTACAAGCGTCGCGTGAGCGAGGCGAACTAGAGGTGCGCGCCGCCGAGATCGTGGACGCGTGGATAAAGAAACAGGCCACCACCACCCAAGCAGCTGCCGCCGCGGCCGCGCCCGCCGTCACCGAGACACACGTGGCGCCGGCTATACCTTCCCCGCAGGCGAGCCTTCCCCCTTCGGAGCAGGACGCCGCCATTGAGGAGGCCATGGACTCCTCCTCGCGCAAACGCATGCGCGAAGCAGAGAGCGAGGAGGAGGAGCAAACCGGTCGCCGCAAGCTGCCGCCGCCGACCGCCCCACCTTGCCCGGAGAGCAGGGACGACGGCGACGCCATCTCCCGGCGCCCGGGGGACTCAGCCGCCTCCTCGTCACCGCCCGCGGCACGAGATGGCGCCCCCGCCGATCCGCCGGCTCTCCTGCTGATGATTTATTGGCATCTTCTTTGAAACGGGGTGGCGACAAATAGTCACCTAGCCTGCTTGATTTAATCAGGTATACTACACATGTTCTTTATCTCGCATTTTTGTATACCTTTTTCAAAAATTTAGCTTGTACCGCTGCCTATGATTTTAAGAGATCAGGTCGTATCGATCTTTTCCCTGCTTTTTTTCCACCAGTACTCTAATCGTCTCTTGCTCCCCTCGACCACCAGCGCCGCCCCTCGGACGCCCGGCGAGTCGTCCGCTGCCTCCTTCGCGCTCTCCCCGAGGGAGGGCGCGCGCATCAACACGGTCGCTCCTCCGGCTGCCGGTGAGGCTGGCGCGAGCCCTGCTGCATCATCTGCTTCGGCGGATGCTCGTGACGCGCCCGAGTCTGTGCCGTTGGGGCTCGCGCACGATCCCCGAGCAGACCCAAAGCCAGCCGGTCCGACGCAGCATGGCCTCGCCCACCCAGCGGTGAGGTTCCTGAGGGACCCACCCCGTCTCACTCTACCGAGGCAGGAGGGAAGGAATAAGCAGAAGAATGCTGGGAAAACCTCTGCCCCCAAACAGGTTTCCTCTCCTGCTGCTCCCCCGGCCCCGAAGCCCTCAAAGGCGAGCACAGGCACACCCACAGCGACGGCTGCACGGGAGACCCATCCACCCATGCACCACCAGCTGAGGGCTTCCAGCTGGTGCTGTCCAGGGCCGATCGCCGCCGCGCGAGGGCACCGGTGAGTGCTGCCATCCCGGTGGACCCCGCCGTCATTGGCACGGCCCTCTTCTGCCCATCCGTGATGGGTGGTACCTTCCGAGGAACACCACGCCTCTTTCTAGCGGCGGTGCTCTCAGCGCGGCCAGGTGTTGCCGCTGTGAGAGTGAATCACAGGCGCAACATCGTGGCCGCCGACGCCACCACCCCGAGGTGCTTGGAGGAGCTGCTGGCCACTACGGAGATCCGGGGGATACCGGTGACTGCCCGGCAGCCTGCCGAGCGAGGCAGGAGCACAGGATTCGTCCACGGCGCCGACGGCATCCCCGCAGACGCGGACCTGCAGGGGACCATCTGGAGTTCCAGTGCTGGCTGACACCAGGGAGGGCGACACCATCACGATCTGGTTCGCGGGGCCGGTTCCCCCTGAGCATGAGAGCCTCTACAAGCTCCGGTTCAGGGTGCGACCGTCCAGACCGCGTCCACTGCAGTGCCAGCAGTGTGGCCGCTTTGGGCACGTACGTGGCTGCCTCCTGCGACTCGCCTTCCAGCTGCCCCAACGCGGCCCACTGCCGCAACTGTGGTGGCCACCACCCTGCAATTACTCCTGCTTGCCCCAGGTGGCAGGAGGAACGCAGGGTGGCCACCATCTTGGCAACTGCCCCTGCTCCCCTCTTCCGCCGTGCAGTACGCGCTGGTGTACGGGAGGAGACCCTGCAGGCAAACGCCGCCTCAACGCCTGTGCAGGGCCTGTCGTATGCACAGGCACTGGTCGGCCACCCACAGGCGACCCAGCAGCCAGTCTCCTGTGGCCCCCGCGTCGCCTGCAGCCCCCCCGGCCCAGTCCACGGTGGACCAGCTGGTGGCCAACCTCCTGCTGACAATGCAGGCGGTGAGCTCCATGCTGCCAGCAGACCATCCGCTACGAGCCATCTGCCTGCAGGCAGTGGCAGCCCCGGCCACAGTCGACCAGCATGGCTGATCCCGCACCAGCCACAGCAGGGAAATGCCGTCGCCGCCCTAGTGTTCTCCAATGGAACACCAACTCGCGACGGCGGCATGCAGAGCTGTGCGCGCACCTCTTGCGGTGTTATTTCGACGTCCTCGCACTGCAGGAGGTGTACACTGTGGCCGAGGACCTGCGGCTGCCAGGCTACACGGGCTACTCTGGTGCCACCACCTGCTCGACGCAGAGCTGCACGGATGCTCCCTGCCTGGAGAGTGCCCACAAGAAGGGGAAGCCGAGGACGGCCATCTACGTCCGCAGCAGCCTGGCCCACACGGTGACCCGTCTCGGACGTCGTAGGCGGGCGCCATGGAGTGCTGCGCTGTCACGGTACGCCTTGACAGGCAGGACACGACCGTGGCAAGCTCTACGTTTGTCCTGGGCAACAGTGGGACCCCTCCAGCCTGGTGCGGCTTGAAGCACGCCTCGGCGTTGTGCCATAGCACCTGCCATCATCGTCCTGTCGACGAGTCGCCAAGGGGACGTGACGACACAATACGACAGGGGTGCGTCAGCAGCCGCCCCCTCTGGGCCCTCTCGAAGAGTCGCCAAGGGGAGGCGACGACACAATATGGAGCGGGCGACGTCAGCAACCGTCCCGTCTGGCTCCTGTCTACGAGGAGCCGCCACCAAGGGGATTTAAGGAAGAACCGGCCCATTGTTAAGCCAGAGAGTCGCCACCGGCCGCCCGTCGGTCTGGTGCGCTCTTACCGGCTCTTACTGCTTTTACTAGCTATCACCAGCTAATGGCAGCTATTACCAGCTATTACATGCTATTCCTGCTATATCTCTACATATTTGTACATATTGTATTAAGTTTTCGTCTCCTCTTCGCCTGCTTCAAGACTCCGTCTCTCATCCCCGACCCCGAGTTGCAATAGTGGATGGCAGCTATGGGATAGACGAACCAGTATCTCAACAGCAGATGGCAAGCTGTGAGAACCGAAGACGCCTGCTATACCGCTCGATGGCAGCTACCAGACCGACCGGCGTCAACCACTTTGGCTGGGTGAGTGCCCGATGTTTGCTTTTCATGTCGCCAGACCTCTCTAGCACAGGGAGATGTTGGGAGAGTGTTTTGTTTTTTGGCAGACTATGATTTATGCATTTACCTTCTTAAACATGATGATGTGTGGTGTTTTATGGCGCAAGGGCCAGTTATGGCCAAAGAGCGCCATGTCAGTGTTTGTGAGTGTGCAGTGGAGCGATGAATTCTGAGAAGTAGATGAAGTGTGGCTGTAAAGGGGCCTAAAATAATCGCTGTAAAGTGCGTAAAATATAAAGGTACTAAAATCATGGAAATGACTAATGAGGTGTACTATGAAGGGAAGAATGCGTTGAGAAAGAATGACACGACATTTAAAATATTTAAGATGCAGTAATTGGTAAGAAGCACTACTGCCTATACAGAGCCCTTGAATCACAAGGGCCTGGAGGCATGTGCTATAAAAACTACCATCACAGCGGCATCCTCTGGAGAGAGGATGCGCTACGAACTCATTGGACTAATAACATGAAGGACCACATCGTTCAAGAAATCGACGACTGCTTTGTCGTTAAAAAGCGGTTCTTCACCAAGAAACATGATGGGATGAAGAGGCAGATGATATCGGTACGCTTGAGGAAAATGTTTCTTTCTCTCTGTTTCAGCTTCCCGACACTCCACGAGGACGTGGAGGACAGTCAGCCTCTCACCACATCTACCACAGGTTGGTGGTTCATCACCAGTAAGCAAAAAATTGTGGGTGCCATATGTATGTCCTATTCTTAGGCGACAGAACAGGACATCAGCTCGTCGTGTTTTCGTTATGGGGGGCCAGAAGCCTAACTGTGCTTTTATCAAGTGAAGCTTATTATTTCTTTCCGCGTCCCATAAGCGTTGCCAGTGGCTTCGCAGTTTCTTTCGCAGGAAAGGCTTCAAATCTGTTGCGGGAACAGCAGCTGTAGGGAGATGTAACGCCTGAGATGTAACTGATGTGGCCATTTGGTCTGCTCGAACATTACCCTCAATGCCTCTGTGGCCCGGCACCCAGCATATAATCACATGCTGGAATAGAGCTCATTAAGTACAGGGTTTTTGTGTTTACAGAGTGACTTCAATGCTTTCACGACACTTTGGGAGTCTGTAAATATGATAGTTTTTTGAAGTTTTTATCTCATTATATACTTTACAGCCGATAATAGTGCATAGGCCTCAGCCGTAAAGATACTTGTCTCCGGGTGCAGTACACCGGATTCCGAAAAGGATGGACCGATGGCTGCATAAGATACCCCGGCATGTGACTTGGAAGCGTCTGTGTAAAACTCTGTACACGAGTATTTAGATTGGAGTTCTCGGAAATGCATTTTAATGTGTGCCTCTGGCGCGTGTTTCGTAACTTCTATAAATGATATGTCACAATCTATGAGCTGCCACTGCCACGGAGGTAACAGTTCCGCTGGCGCCATAGGACGATGATCAAGCAGCGGAACACCCATTTCCTCACTAAGATTCCTCACACGCAAAGAGAACGGCTTTCTCGCTGCAGGTCGATTGTGGAAGAGTGTGGCAGCAGTCACATCGGATGTTCAATATTTGCTTGTACTTTCAGAAAATATGTAAAACTGCTGTATGACCGCTGCAGATGAAGCGACCACTTATTCGACTCTACGTAGAGGCTCTGGATTGGACTTGTCCTGAAAGCACCAGTCGCGAGACGGATGCCCAAGTGGTGAACGGGGTCTAGGATTTTATTGCGATAGCAATTATATGGACACTCAAAAGCAGATTTCTGCCGTCGGCGTCGCCGTCGCCGTGAGGTTCCGTATGACGTCATTTGGAGATGAAATCGTCGCCGCGCGCCGAACGCTGTATGTGCGAGTGAAAGGGCGCGAGGGGCGCGTCTTTCACGGGGAGTGAACGCATGGCGGAGAACAAACGCGCGTTCTGCGCCTTGCTCGCTTAAGGGCTGCAGAATTAGGCGTCTCGTTTCTCCTTTACAATCACCATATATGTAGAGCAAACGCGCCTTCTTCAGACGCGCGAGAGGCCGTGGGGGAGGGGGAAGGAAGGGACGCGACGTTTAGCTGCGGCACCAAGTGCCTATTTATATGAGAGGCTCCAGCAACAGTCACCAACGCCGCACGCATTTTGAGCTAACGCGGGCAAAACGCCGATGGCGTCGACAACAGTTCTGCGTGTTGTTGCTACCAAAGCCGCTCACATTACTTCGTATGACATTGCTGTGTTGCTATCGCATTCATTGCTTCGCCCTTAGGGCGAAACTGTGACATTTTTTAATGCACTTGGCGTTGCGGAATTATAAATTATAGACCCGTAATCAAGGCGTGAAAGGACAAGACTGTTATACAAGTTAAGCAAACACTTTCGATCACTACCCCAAGTCGTACGCGACAGAAGCTTTAAAAGGTTCATTGTCTTCAGGCATTTTGCCCTCAGATGCTTAAGATGGGGAATAAATGTGAGTTTACAATCTAAAATGATTCCTAAAAACTTGTGCTCGCTGCTCACAGAGAGTGCATCTCCTTTGATTGCAATACTTGGGACTGGCGTTACGCCTCTCTTGTTAGTAAAGAGTATGCACGTGCTCTTCTGGGCATTTACTTTGAAACGATTTTCGTCTGCCCATTCGGACAATTTGTTTATTCCAAGCTGCACTTGTCGTTCGCAGATGGCAATATTGCATGACTTGAAGGCTATTTGCACATCATCGACATAAATTGAATAAAACATTGTGCGTGGAATGACTTTGTGCAGGGAATTCATTTTTACAATAAATAGTGTGCAACTAAGCACGCCTCCCTGTGGCACACCGGTCTCTTGGGTGAATGACTTAGACAAAGCGTTGCCCACTCTTACGCGGAATGTGCGATTAGATAGGTAACTTTCGATTGTATTTAACATGTTGCCACGGACACCCATCGCCGAGAGATCTCGGAGAATGCCGTAGCGCCATGTCGTGTCGTAAGCTTTTTCTAGGTCGAGAAACACTGAGAGGCAGAACTGCTTATGTATAAAAGCATCCCTGATATAAGACTCAATGCGAACAAGGTGGTCTGTCGTGGACATACCTTCCCTGAAACCACATTGCAAGGGGTCTAGTAGTTTGTTATATTCAAGGAAACAGATTAAGCGCCTGTTTATCATTTTTTCAAATAGTTTGCACAGGCAGCTTGTTAGCGCTATTGGCCTATAGCGGCTGGTTAGGGATGGGTCTTTGCCTTGTTTAAGCACGGGGATGACTATAGCTTCCTTCCACGAAGACGGGATATACCCATCCGCCCACATGGCATTGAAAAGATACAGGAGTGTTTTCAGAGTTTCAGGATGTACGTACTTAATCATTTCATATATGACACGATCACCACCTGGCGCCGAGTTATTGCAGCAAGCGAGGGATGCCTTAAGTTCAGTTAAAGTAAATGGATAGTTGTAGGCCTCACTCGATGATTCTTTACGTTTAAGGGGCTGGCGCTCTTCGCGTTCTTTGATCCTCAGAAATGTTTTTGTGTAATGGGACGCACTGGATACATGTTCGAAGTGTTCGCCCAGACAGTCTGCCTGGTCTTCCAGGCTCTCACCTTGGGTACTGACTAAGGGGAGTGGGTGTACCTCCCGGCCTTTTAATTTATTTACTCGATTCCACACTTTCGTCTCATCAGTGTAAGAATTTATACCGGAGATGTACTTTTCCCAACTCTCCCTTTTAGCTCGTCGACGCGTTCTTCTACCCTGGGACTTTATTTGTTTGAAAGTAATCAAGTTTTCGGCAGTTGGTGAGTCGCGAAGTCGTACCCAAGCCTTGTTTTGATTTTTCCGGGCTTGTTTACATTCTTCATTCCACCACGGAATGCGACGTTTATTTGCAAGTCCGTTTAACGGATGCATTTCGTGGCAGCGTCAATTATAAAGGCAGTTATATAGGCCACAGCGTCTTCTATATTAAAGGAGGAAATATCATCCGTGGTTAGATATGTAAGTTCCCGGAAAAGTTCCCAGTTACCCGTGTCAACCTTCCATCGGGGAATGTGTGGTGAGCATATATCTTGTTTTGTTAAGTTTATTATAATTGGGAAGTGGTCGCTCCCAAAGGGGTTCTTGAGAACGGACCACTCCAGGTACGGAATTATTGTACTCGACACGATACTTAAATCTATAGAGGAGTATGTATTATGCGCCACGCTGTAGTACGTTGGCTCTTTCTTATTAAGCAAACATGCTCCTGAGGAAAAAAGAAAGTTTTCAATTAGGCGACCTCTCGCATCGCAACGCGAGTCTCCCCACAAAGTGTTATGTGCATTTAAATCTCCGACAACAATGTATGGAGCCGGAAGTTCATCTATATAGTTTTGAAATTCGGTTTTATTAAGTTGATAACTGGGAGGGATGTATATAGAACTGATAGTGATTAGCTTGTCAAAAAGCACCCCTTGGACAGCAACTGCCTCTAGGGGCGTACGAAGTTTTATTTCCCTACAGGCAACACCTCTGTCGACTATGATAGCTACACCACCGGATGACACAACAGTGTATTCGCGGTCTTTGCGAAAAATAGCATATTGTCTGAGGAAATTTGTATCTGTACGTTTGAGGTGTGTTTCTTGAACACACAGCACCCTGGGACTAAATTTGCGGAGGAGTTCTTTAACGTTGTCAAGATTTTGAAGAAGACCTCTAACGTTCCAATGAACTATTTGAGTGCCCATATTAAAAAGAGTTTTGTGCTGTGTGTTTACGAAAAGAGAGTTAGCTTACAGAACCCTTTAGGGGCCCTGTAATGCGGGGTTTCTCTTTTTTGGAGCGGTCGAGAGATTCTCGCCGCTCCTTAGGCGCTGGCTGCGCCGTCTGGCTAGAAGATGTGTCCATCGGCTCTTGCGGCGCGCTGGACACCCGCTCTTGAGAGCGGTTTGTTCGCGTTGAAGGCCTCGTCTCAAGAGACGAGACCCTTGAGGCCACCAGCCCGGAGGTCGATGGCCCCTTCTTCTGAGATGGCGGAGCAGCACTAGCTGCAGCCGCCGAGGGGGCGGATGGCGTCACCGCTGGCTCACTACGCGTGTGCCAGACAGCCGCCGAAGGCCGTTGTGGCGCAGCCCCCTGAAGCGTCACATCGGCAAAGCTGGTTTTTGGCAGGTAGGACACCTGCCTTCGTGCCTCTTTGAACGAAATATTTTGTTTAACTTTAATCGTAACAATTTTCTTTTTTCCAGGATGGGCAGGACCGCGAGTACGCGGCGTGCTCCCCTTCACAGTTTACACAATGTGAGGTGTTATTGCACGTATCAGACGTGTGTTCAGAAGCACTGCATTTGGCGCAAGTAGTTCGACCGCGACAGCTCTGTGAGCTATGGCCAAATCTCTGGCATTTGAAACATCGCAGGGGGTTAGGAATATACGGCCTGACTCTGATTTTCACGTAGCCTGCCTCGATAGTCTCGGGCAGTACACTTGTGCCGAAGGTTAGAATGAGATGCTTGGTCAGAATTTCTTTTCCGTCACGCCTCATCTTAATTCTTTTGACATTAATCACATTTTGGTCACTCCAGCCCTCTAATAGTTCTGCTTCACTTAGCTCCATCAAATCATCATCCGAAACTACACCACGACTGGTGTTCATAGTGCGGTGCGGGGTCACAGTGATGGGAAAGTCTCCAATGGATACTAGGTTCTGTAGTTTCTCAAGTTGTTTCATATCTCGGAGTTCAAGAAGGAGGTCGCCGCTAGCCAATTTCGTAGCTTTGTAGCCGGCTCCTATTGTCTCTGTCAGGCATTTTGAAACGAGGAAGGGAGAGATCGCTCTCACAAACTTTTCAGATTTTACGCTGTGTATGACGTGGTAGCGGGGAAAGTTTTCTTTGTGGTGCCCAAAAAATTGAAACACTTCTTCGGTGCGCCCCCTTTTCTGGGGGCGATCGGGTAACGCAGGGAAAGAGTAAGCCATAAAAATAATATTCATTCGGCAGGAACGCCAGCCACCCACCATGGAGCCCAACAAGGGGACGATGTAGGACCTGTAAACACAAGTCCCACAAACGCCAGCTGTACGTTCCCGCTATAACCAAATACGTATAACCAAGGGTGGTTATGACACACAAGGTTAACCCTCGCCGCCAGGAAAGTTAGAAGTAAATGGAAGAGAAAAGAAGACAGGAAAGATTAAAAGTGAGGGAGAAAGACGAAGATTGAAGAGAAGGACAGGAAAAGGCGACTACCGATTTCCTCTGGGTGGGTCAGTCCAGGGGTGCCGTCTACGTGAAGCGGAGGCCAAAGAGGTGTGTTGCCTCAGCCGAGGGGCCATGAAGGTCCGAGCACCCAGCATCGGCTCAACCCCCAGGATCCTCTTTTCCCCGGACACGGCTAAGCCACGCACGGCTACACGCGGGAGGGTCCAACCCTCGTGTGCTCGGGTACGTGGTGGCGCAACTCACCAAACGCCTGCTGACGCAGACGCCCCTGCGGGGACCTTCTTAAACAGTGGATTCTAGTTTAAAGTAGGGTGAATTTAGTCAGCCAGCAACACGAGGAACGAGATCGCGATGGAGGAATTCCAAGTTCAGGACCTCATTCAAATTTGCCAGGAGTTGGGCATTTCCGCCGGCTCCGAAAAAGCAAGGAAAGCGATTCTCGACGTGATGCGAGCGGAGGACGTGACGACCGAGGAAGCCGAAGAGGCTTGGCAAATGATTGTGGAGCAAAAGCTCGAGGCAAAGGAACGCGAGAGGCGTGAGAGGCGCGAGCTAGAAGGAAAGGAGCACGAAAGTCCCGAGGAGAAGGCAAGGCTAGAGCGCCGTCGAGAAATTCAAACAAGGGCATGGCACACAGCGCGATACCATCTTCATAATTTCAAGGCGGGCGATATAGCATTGTTGCTTTTCTTGCGAAGCGCCCTCATGCAGAGACGAGGAATGAAAACCGGCCAGGTGACTCACTCGCCGCTGCTATGACGCGGCTCAATGGCCCCGCCCACCCGCGTGAGCCCGACGGTGCCCCTCCAGCTAAACGAAACCGCCGCCGCGGACGCCGACGTTTCAGTCGCGCCCCAGCCCACCTGCCATTGTGAGAACCAAGCGATACCGTGCTTTATCGCCCCGTCGCCGGAAAGGCAAACTTCCTTGCACATTCCTAAGAGGCTATCGCCGCTCAGCTCTCACGCGTTGAGGGTGCTCACCGTGTGCGTGTAAACTTGCGGCTAAACATCGTGGCTGTTGATGCTGCCCCTGACGCCTCACTCGAACCCCTACTCGCTGTCACGGCTATCTGTGACGTCCCTGTTCGTGCCACCACTGCCCCAGCCGCGTCCTGCACAGGATACGTTTTTGGTGTTGACACTTCGATCAGCAACGACACACTCCTTGCCAACATCGAGACTGGGGTTGCCATCCTGAGTTGCTTCCGAGCGGGCAACAACGTCCTACTCAGATTCGCGGGCAAGAACTTCCCTGCTGAGGTCTCCCTCTTCAAGCTCCGCCGGCGCGTGCTCCCCAAACGCCCCCGTCCTCGACAGTGCCACCATTGCGGCGCTTACGGCCACGTAACAGCGGCTTGTACATCTCACCGGCACTGCCTTCGATGCGGCGGTGAACACATAACGTCTGAGTGCACTGCGAAACACGCCAAGTGCCTCAACTGCGGCGGCCCTCACATCGCTACAGAACCTCGCCGCCCCAATTGGCAGCACGAAAGGAAAGTTGCCGAGGCACTCGTGTCCAAGAAACCATATATAGTCAAGCACCAAGAATGGCTTCGCCAAGAACAAGCATTCAAACAACAGGAACAACAGCAGCAGCAGCTTCGCGGACGGGCCTACTGAGCGAGGCCGATCCAGGTCCAGAGGCAGAGCAACAACTAAGGACAGATCCCGATCCAGGTCGCTGGCGAGATCCAGGTCCCGGGGAAGACAGGCAAACCCGGCCATGACGCCTAAGGTGAGCTGGTCAGATGCGGTTAAAGGGCCACGACCTGGGACACCTGAGGAGACTTCGCATAATTCTAACAGTACTAACGAAATAGCTGAGATAAAGAAAGAGAATGCACAATTGAGAGAACTAATAGCACAGTTAACCAAGGAGATTCAGGAGCTTAAGAGGGACAAAAATCAGGCAAACAAAGAAACGCGATCCCAGAGCTCCGGGAGACGGGAGGCAATTCAAGAAATTAGAATGGAAGAGGATAATACTCCACCTCCACCCAAGAGAAAGGCGACCAGGGACACACCTATGGTTCAAACCACCTATGGTTCAAACCCAGAACTTCAACCAGGCAATTTCCGATCAGCAGAAGGCGGCTAAGGAACAGGCAGAAGCTACCAGCAATCTTTCGCTGGCAATCTCGGTGATCTTGAGCAGGCTAGATAAAATGGAGGCCAATGTGGCCGAAATTAATACTAGGATAACAGAACTTATCCCGAGAAGAACCCCATCTCCTCCAATCAACAACACTCCTGTGATCAGCTCGGCAGGGAATCTACAAAATTTATAAGCAGCTGGAAATTCTAGCTCTTCTAACATTGTTTTAAGAGCGCCCTCCTTCCTCCCGCCCCCCTCCGCGGTAACCCCACCGTAAGATGGGAAAGCGTGAGAAAAGAGACCTTATCATATGGCAGTGGAATTGCAAGAGCTACGAATCCAAAAAGGCCGTCCTGCAACAATACCTTAAAAACAAGAACTAAACCGGACGTTATGATTCTTCAGGAAACACATGGACTGGCGAAACAGCCGGGATATCAAGCTATCGGGCCCCCGAATGGGAATAACAGAACATTAACTACACTAGTGAGGAAAGGGCTAGTGGTGATTCGGCATGAAACCCAAATCTCAGACATTGAACACGTGCTAATAGAGCTCCTCACCAGATGGAGGAAATCCTCAAGTATATTTATTCTAAATTTATATAGTAATCCAACCCAAAAAAGACAGCGCTTCATAACTCTCTTTAGAAAGGCTGTGGTGATGGCAGGGACTAGTCCTCTGATCATAGGGGGAGACTTCAATGCACCGCACGGTGCCTGGGGGTATGGTTATACGAGAGTAAAAGGCAAAATGCTATGGCAAGACATTCAAGATACAGAGTTAATGCTCGTAAATGAGCCCGCCTCCCCTACACGTATAGGGACCGGACTCAACAGATACCACACCGGATCTAACAATCGTCAACAAGGTGGTAACCATCAAATGGAGAAAAACGTTCGAAGACCTTGGGAGCGATCATAGAATTATAGAAATCAAGATCGAAGAAAATGTAGATGCCGAAAATAATAAAACCGTTAAATGGATCGACTGGGATAAGTTTCGCAAAATAAGAGACGACAGGAAGCAAGAGCCGATCGAAAACAGAACAATGGGCTAGAGACGTCATCAAAGACGTAAGCATAGCCACTCACACTATCACGCCGGACCAACCAGTAGAGAAGATTGATAGTCGGCTCGCACATACGTGGGAGGCGAAACAGTCTTTACAACATAGAGGGCGTCAACAAAATTACAATAGGAGTCTACGTAAGCGAATAGCTGAGTTAAACAAAAAGATTGAAGAGCATAGCAAACAGTTATGCAAACAGCAATGGGATGAGTTCTGCAATGCTATGGATGGTCAGATTTTTGCTGGCCAGACGTGGCGTATACTCAAATACCTGCTAGATCCAGACAATCAAAAACTATCTCAAAAACATAACTTGCGAAAACTTTTGCATGGACACAAAGGGAAGGAAGATGAACTCATCGCCGAGGCAAGCGCTACATACCTTCCCTCCAACCCAATAGTCGAGCATGGGCGATATAAAGGAAAGCCTAATGTGTCCTTAGATGAGGACTTCACTACACAAGAGATTAGAGCAGTGCTGCAAAAATTCAATACGAAATCTGCCCCGGGACCAGACAGGATTAATAACAAGATGCTAAAATACCTGGATGATCAGGCAATAGAGAAT
Source organism: Dermacentor silvarum (assembly GCF_013339745.2). Lineage (NCBI taxonomy): Eukaryota > Metazoa > Arthropoda > Arachnida > Ixodida > Ixodidae > Dermacentor > Dermacentor silvarum. The sequence continues at coordinate 143,271,603 of NC_051160.1, read as the reverse complement.
ATCACGAAATACATAAACGAATGCTGGACGAAGGGCTCTATACCACAACAGTGGAAGGAAGCCCAGGTCATACTTATTCCCAAACCTGGCAAACCAATTAATATTTCAAATCTGCGGCCCATATCTCTCACCTCTTGCGCAGGAAAGCTTATGGAGCACGCATTCGTTATCAGAGTAAACAATTACCTGGAAGAAAACGAAATATAACCAAATACTATGTTGGGCTTTCGGGCTGGTCTTTCTACTCAGGACGTTATGCTGCAAATCAAGCATCAAATACTAGACAGTAAAACGAGGTCCACAAGAGCTATATTAGGGTTGGATCTCAAAAAAGCATTCGACAAAGCAGCACATTCGGCCATACTCAGTCAGTTCAGCCATCTAAACCTCGGAGAAAGGGCGTACAATTACATCCGAGACTTCCTAACGAATAGGAAGGCTACCCTCACGATGGGCGAACTAGAGTCAGAGGTGAGGGACATGGGCAGTTCGGGTACGCCTCAGGGCTCCGTGATATCGCCCATGCTCTTTAACCTCATTATGATAGGATTGCCGGAAAAGCTCGAAGACATCGAAGGAATCAATCATTCCTTGTACGCGGATGACATTACCATATGGATCTCGCAAGGCAGTGATGGAGAGATAGAACAGAAATTACAGGAAGCGGTATGTAAAGTAGAGGAGTACCTTACAAGCACGGGGCTTGAATGCTCCCCAGAGAAATCAGAGCTTCTCCTTTACAGACCCACCCTCAAGGGCAGGCCGCCCAAGGGGTAAATCAAAGAGAGAGAGTACGAAGAGATACACATTCGTACAAAGAATGGCGGGGCCATCCCCATCGTTGAACAAATTAGGGTCCTGGGACTCAATATTGAGTCTAAAGGAACTAACGACGAAACCCTTAGAAAGCTCGGGACCAAGGTCACTAACGCTATTAGGAGAATCACGAACAAGTATCAGGGAATGAAAGAGGCTAGCATTAATAGGCTCATTCAATCTTTTGCGATAAGCCACATCATTTACGTAGCTGCGTACGTTAACTGGTACAAGGCAGAAAAGGACAAAATCAATACGCTCATAAGGAGTGTGTGTGTGTGTGTCGGGTTTTTTGGCACAAAAGCAACTGTGGCTATCCTGCGCCAAACACAAGGTGCCGGTTAGCGCAAACTTCGGATGTTATTAAGTATGTTTATGTTATTTTCGTGGGGTATTAAAGCACACGTGTCTTATAGTTTCTGTAGTATTTGTGCAGCTTTTAGAAATGTGATGACATGTTTTAGTTCTACTTCAGGTTCGTCCCCAATTAATAGTGCAGGGTGAAAAGGTATGTTTTTTTCGTATATGTGATGAAAGATCTGCTTCCGTTCTCGTTCTAGTTTCGGACAAGAGATGAGAAAATGATTTACGGATGAAATTTCTCCACAGTTCTCACAAGTTGGTTGTTGTTGTTCTTTATGTAGAAGGAAGTTGTGGGTCAGGTGTGTATGTCCGATTCGAAGTCGGCATAAAACTACTTCCATGAAGCGTTCTTGGTGTCTACAGGATTGCCATTCACCAAGTGTTGGTTTGATGACATGGAGTTTGTTATTTATGCTTTCGTTCCAGCTTAATTGCCATTTTTGTTTCAGTGCTCGCCGAAATTCTGCTATCCAGTCGGTTGACGGTATTATTTTTTGCTATAGCTGCACACTTATCTGCCTTTTCGTTTCCGCTTATCCCGACATGGCTTGGTACCCAGCAGAATATTATACGTTTCCTATATTTAGTTGCTTCTACTATAGTTTTTAGTATTTCTCCTATAATTGGTAAACTCTGTTTTTTGGATGCTAAAGATTGAAGTGCGCTCAGAGAGTCGCTGTAGATAACTGTGTTATGGTTGTTGTCTTCTATTGTTTTGGTTACCGCTAGGTAGAGTGCGAAAAGTTCGGCAGTGAAGATTGAGGTATGACTTGGTAGACGTACACTTTTTTCCCACCCTATTCCAATAACTCCGCAGCCAACGTGTTCGTGTGTTTTGGATCCATCCGTGTAAAACTCTGTGAAGTCCCGGTATTTTTCTTGGATGGCGTAGAGCTCTCGGATCAGGTGCTCTCGTGGTACTTCGCTCTTCTTGAAGCTTGTTAACGAAAAATCGCAGGTGGTACGCAGGTTATTCCATGGAGGTAGTGCTTGGGGTCTTTTTAAAACATGCAAATATTCCTGTGGGATATTTAATTTTCTGCATATTTCTTCAAATCTAAGGCAAAGCGGTCTTATAGTAGAGGGTCTGTTGGTATAAAGGGTTCTAGTTTGGCACTGCGTAATAATGTTAAAACACGGGTGTGAAGGTAATGTGCGGATTTTTAGTGAATATGCAACCAAAAGAAAAGAGCGTCTGTCATCTAGAGATGGTTCATTAGCTTCTACGTATAGGCTAGCAACGGGAGATGTTCTATACGCACCTGTGGCAAGTCGGAGGGCAAGGTTTATGCACGGGATCTAGTTTTCTAAGATATGACAGCCTTGCTGATCCGTACACAACTGATCCATAGTCAAGAATGCTACGCACTAACGATCGGTATAAGTGTAGGATGCACGTTCTGTCCGAGCCCCAGCGTTTTCGAGATAAAATCTTTAGTATGTTAAGTGCCTTATTTGCTTTTGTTTTTAATGAGTTTATATGGGGGATGAAACTTAGTGATTTATCAAACACCAAACCTAGGAATTTGTGTTCCTTTCGTACGGGCAGTACATGTTTATTTAGGTGTAGATTGGGGTCTGGCTGGAGTCTTCGTTTGCGTGAGAACAACACAGCCAACGTTTTCTCGTTTGAAAATCGGAACCCATTTTTGTCTGCCCATTCACACAGTCTGTTTATAGTTAGCTGTATCTGCCGTTCGCAGGTGTTAATATTGGAAGAGCGGCAAGCTATTTGTAGGTCATCCACGTATATAGAATGTTCGACGGAGCTGGGCATTATCTTTGCGATTGAATTCATTTCAACTATAAAGAGGGTTGTACTTAGGATGCAACCCTGTGGTACACCATTTTCTTCTATAAAAATGCGCGAGAGGGTTGTGCCAATGCGTACCTGAAAGGTGCGGTTTGAGAGAAAGTCAGCTAAGCTGTTCAACATTCTACCTTTTATTCCCATATTCGCCAAGTCGTGTAGAATTCCGAACTTCCAGGTAGTGTCGTAGGCCTTTTCTAGATCGTAAGGAAAGCTTTTAAGCAGGCCCTAGGCTTGCCCGACAGCACCAGTACAGAGAGATTAATGTAGCTGGGCATGCATAACACCTTAGAAGAATTGATCGAAACTCAGCAGATAGCTCAGCTCGAAAGACTCACCAGCAGCCGGACTGGCAGAAGTATACTCGACAAATTACGAATAAATTACCATAACCAGCGAGGACCGAAGGTTACGTTGACCAGAGAGATCAGGAGCAGGATTAAAATCCCCAATTTACCCAAAAATATGCACCCGGAATTCAATCAGGGCAGGAGAACGAGCAGAGCTAAAACTCTACTCAAAGCTTATGGCAATGATGAGGAAGCGCTGTTCGTGGACGCCGCGGAATATTCAAATCACCCAGCATTTACAGCAGTAGCAATTAATACAAAGCAAGAAAGCGTACGCACGTGTTCAATCAAAACCAGTGTCTCTGAGGTTGCGGAGGAGGTTGCCATCGCTCTGGCTATCGCTTCTCCCTAATATAGATATTATTAGCGACTCTCAATCGAAATTATGCCAGAGGACGGATATCAGTTGAAGCTGCAAAAATTCTAAACAGTGAAACCAAACTTATATCATCTGAGGAATATTACGACAAGGAAATCATCTGGTTTCCAGCCCATACAGACTGAATCCACAGACAACCCAAACCTTAACGAGTCTGCCCATCGTGTTGCGCGAGGACTCACTAACCGCACCCGACTAGGGGGGGGGGGCTCTGGCCGAGGAGGAGATGGAACGGATGGATAGGGCTAGACTTTTCTCATTCAGTGACATTACCCAATTCTACAGAAAGTCGAGGTGTATATATCCACCTCCTAACCCAAAATTAAACAGGTCTCAGTCGGTTGACTGGAGGCGACTTCAAACTAGAACCTACACGAACCCGGTACATCTTAAGCGCATGTTTCCAGATTTATACCCTGAGGCCAAATGTAAGTTATGTAATGATAGAGTAGCCACCCTAGAACACATACTCTGGGATTGTGAAATAGTTCACAGGAGAATTGCAGTCCCCCCGGATGAACTAAGGGCGCGGTGGAGAACCACACTGACTAGCTCTCATCTTCGGGACCAACTTTGGGCCATCCAGCAAGCCCGGGAAGCTACCGAGAGACAGGGTCTCTCTGCTGCCCCTGGCGCGGCCTAGACCCAGGCCATCAATTTGCCGGATACTTATTAAAGTTGACTCACTCACTCACTCGTGTCCTCCGAACTTCCTATCTCCCGTCGCCAAGCAGCTGACCTCGTTCGTTCCACGCGACACTCTGCCTCACATGGGCCGTCACAACACGCCGCCTCCCGTGTTCCGTCCTATATCCAACCAGGCCCGAGCCACTCTGAAGCTGCAGGTGACCGCCCCACGAGGGCCCCTGTCGCGGGCAACACCACAACACCTGCGCCCCGGCCTCCTGTGACGTCCCCTGACTCCCGCGATGCTGTCATCGCCCTCCTATCTGCCGCACTTGCCTGTGCGATAGAGCGCTGCTCGTACGCCTCGCAGCGCGCTCCGAACACAGCCGGATCGGACCACTTCCCCATCTCCCTGTGTCCTACCAAGCCCAGCCGCGGTGCCACGTGCATCTACGCTGTTGTTCGGTGGCCCCTCTTCCGGGAGCTTTGTGCTAGCCACCCCCGCACTACTGACTATTTCGCGCATGTCGCCGACTGCGCGAGACGTGCTACCACGCACGTCATCGTCCCCGCTGGCACGCCCTGCCCTGACATTAAACTCCTCAACGTCCGCGCAGCTCGCCGGCGAGCTCAGCGAAGTGCCATCCGCTCCGATGCCCCCGCGGACTGGACCATCTACAACCGGCTCGACGCTGTCTGCAGGCGGCACGCTAAGCAGCTGCGCCGACGCAGCTGGGCGGGCCTCTGCACTTCCCTCTCTGACCCACGCAATGAACACCGTGGCTGGCGCACGGCATCAGCGAGCTTGCCCTCGCCGAACAGCTGGCCGACACCTTTGCCGCCCCCGCTGCCAATCCCACACCCGGCGCCCCTGCGGTCGCAGTCCACGCTCTCTACGTGGCTGTGTTCGTGCGAGGAGGGGAGCAATCATCCCACGCGCAGGCAATCGCAAGCCTGTGCAACGACCTGACTTCACTTCCCACAAACTCCAGCGCGTCCTCTGCCGTGTCCGCCGCCGCAGTGCTCCCGGGCAGGACATCCCGGGATTACTCATCAAATGCTCCGCAACTTGGACCGTGACCAGCGCCGCCTCCTCCTCAATGGGTTCAACGACGTCATGCGAGTCCTGGCGATGTGCTCTCGTCGTACCTGTACTCAAACGTGGCAAGCCCCCCCGCAACCTCACTTCTTGATGATGTGTGGTGTTTTATGGTGCAAGGGCCAGTTATGTCCAAAGAGCGCCATGCCAGTGTTTGCGAGTGTGCAGTGGAGCGATGAATTCTGAGAAGTAGAGGCGTGGCTGTAAAGGGGCCTAAATATAATTGCTGTAAAGTGCATAAAGTATACATGTACTAAAATCATGGCAATGACTGATGAGGTGTACTATGAAAATGAAGAATGCATTGAGAAAGAATGATGCGAAATTTAAAATATTTAAGATGTAGTAATTAGCTAGAAGTACTGCCTAAACAGAGCCCTTGAACCACAAGGACCTGGAGGCATGTGCTATAAAAAACTACTATCACGCCAGCCTACAAGGATCACCACAAAGCCGTTAAGTGGCGCACCCTGCAATACCAGCGCAACATTGCACTTGTCAGTTTATTCTGCAGGGTGCTGTGTGGCTCTCTGGAAACAATTCTTCTGTCCTTCTGAACAAGGCATCAGGACAGACTGAGCCCCATCACACTTGTACGGTCCAACACCGCAACTCCATGCTTATACAGAGCTTTCTCTCCACCCCCCTGGCCATTAGGAACTCCCCTTCCTTGCGACCGTACTGAACCGCCACTCCTGTGCATTGTGCACCGTCGACTTCCCACTTGTTGCCCTGTATGTGCGTGTGACGTGCTTGCTTGATTGATTATTGTGGTTTATTGGCGCAAGGGCCAGATGTGGCCAGAGTGCCAAGACGATGGTAATGGCTTGTTAGTGGTACATGAATAGTCAATTATATGAACATTAGATGTGGCATCGCTGTAAAGGGGCCTAAAAACAGTCGCTGTAAAGTGCGTAATATCTATACGTAATAAGATTATGGCAATGACTAAAATGATGTGTACTATAGACCTGAACAATGCATTGCAAAAGAATGATACGACTTACAAAATATTACAGATGCAAGAATTGGTCAGAAGCACTACTGCCTAAACAGAGCCCTTGAACCACAAGGGCCTGGAGGCATGTGCTATAAAAAACTATCACAGCGGCATCCTCTGGAGAGAGGATGCGCTACGAACTTATTGGGCTAATAACCTGTAGCACAGCATTGTTGAAGAATGCAAGGACTGCTTTGGTGTTAAAAAGCAGTTCTTTACCAAGAAACAGCAGGATGGAGAGGGACACAATAGCCGTATGCTAGAGGAAAATGTTTCCTTCTCTCTGTTTCGGCTTCCCGGCACTCCAGGAGGGCGTGGAGGACGGTGAGCCTCTCGCCATATATACCCCAGGTTGGAGGATCATTACCATTCCATAGAAAATTGTGGGTGCCGTACGTGTGTCCTATTCTGAGACGACAGAATAGGATATCAGTTCGCCGGGTTTTCGTTACGGAGGGCCAGTAACCTAACTGTGGCTTAATCAAATGAAGCTTATTACTTGTTTCTGCGTCCCACAAGCGTTGCCAGTGGCTTCGCAGTTTCTTTCGCAAGAAAGGTTTTTAATCTGTTGCCGGAACAGCAGCTGTGGAGTTAATAGCAGGTGGTGCGAGTGATGTGGCCATTTGGTTGGCAAGAACATTGCCCTCGATGCCCAGGCACCCAGCATATAATGACATGCTGGTTGTGTATGCTCTACAAAGAACAGAATAGAGCTCAATGAGTACAGGGTTTTTCTGTTTACAGGGTGACTTCAAGGCTTTTACGACTCATAACTGCGAGTCGGCCTAGTTGGAACAGATTCATTTTCTTAAATTTTTGTGCGCAAACAAACAGGGACGAAGAAAAAGGAGACACAAGGACGAGCGCTTTTTAACAACTGATTTTTATTATGGAAGAACCACCGGCTTAAATACCCACAGATCTGCGCGATCCTGTCAATAGAACACATCAAGAGCGCATAAAATAACGCGTCATGAAATGTTGCTACCCGGTCAGCATAAAAAGCAGCAATGTTCATAAAACAAGCACAAAAGGCGAAAATGCGTTAAAGATATGATGACAGGAGCGAATTCTCTTTAACAATGAAACAGAAGGATGACTGATGCATTTTTCTTTGTTTTTCAATCCAGTGAGCTTCCACAATTTCTCTCGCGGTTTGGTTTCTATGCCTAAACGAAATGGTGGTGCTTCCAAGACAAGGTGAGCACGCATGTTCTTCACAATGCATCGCCAAATGCGTGCTAAGGCGACCTTTGAGACTAGACAAGTGTTCCCTTAGTCTCGTGTTAACGCATCTCGAAGTCTCCATTACGACGCTTTGAAGTTTTGATTTCTTTATATGCTTTACAGTTGACAATAGTCCATAGGCCTCAAGCGTAAAGATACTTGTTTCTGGGTGAAGTACGCCGGATTCCAAGAAGGATGGACTGACGGCTGCAGAAGATACTTACTTCGGCATGTGATTTAGAAGCGTCTAAAATTCTGTGCAATCAAGGCCGGGTACATCAAACTGTTAGGCCATACGTGCCAAATCCTCTGAGATTTAATTCATTTATTGTTGATAACATTCTGCTCACTGAAGCATTCCAAGAGTTCAGCTTCAGTCAGTTCCAACAAATCGTCGTCTGAGACAACGCCGCGGGTGGTGTTCATGGTGCGGTGCGAGGTTACAGTTAAGTTATTTGGATGTCCTCAAAGGACACTAGATTAGGCAGCTTTTCATATTCTGATCATGGAGCTCCAAGAGGAGGTCACCACTGGCCATTCTCGATGCCTTATAACCTAGCCCAAGAGCCTCAGTAAGGGATTTAGAGACTAGAAAAGGGGAGATTCTTCATACTTGTTTTCCTGCTTTTTCAGAGTGAATTACATGGAATCGTGGGAAGTTTTGTTTACGATGTCCAAAGCACTGGAAGACGTCTTCGGTGCGCCCTCGTTTCAGACGGCGATCAGGGAGTGATGGGAAGGAACTAGCCATAAGGATATATGGATTTTTCGGCAGCAAAGCCAGCCACCCACCATGGAGCCCAACAAGGGGCCGCTGCAGAGCCCGCAGGCGCCAGCTGTACGTCACCACTATACCCGAATATGAAAAAACCTAGGTTGGCTACTCACACAGGGTTAACCCTCGCTGCCGAGAAGATCGGAAGTAATATAGAAGAGAGTAGAAGACAGGAAAGATGAAAAGGCGAGCGAGAAAGACGAAGACTGGAGAGAGACATGAAAAGGCAACTACCAATTTCCCCCGGGTGGGTCAGTTCGGGGGTGCCGTCTATGTGAAGCCGAGGCCAAAGGGGTGTGCTGCCTCCGCCGAGGGGCCTTAAAGGTCCAAACACTCGGCATCAGCTCAACCCCCAGGATCCCCTTTTCCACGGACACGGCTAAGCCGCGCACAGTTAGACGCGGGAGGGTCCAACCCTCGCGTGCTCGGGCATGTGGTGGCACAGCTCACCAAACGCCTGCTTGCGCAGCCACCCCTGCGGGAACTTGCAGCCATTTTGTTACTTTTACTGGAAGAAAAGAAAATTCACCAGCAGTGTTCAGGCGGTATCTAGATTGTCACCGTTCCGGGACATATATAGAATTCCCTACAAAGCAGTGCAAACGTCAAGACTAAAGTGCAAGGCAGCAGCAAAATAGGCATACATTGCTTACGGAAAGGGACAACGAAGTCTTTGTAGTATTTCAGAAGAACCACTATGGACACATGGAGGATATAGCTCATCAGAGGCTCTCTGTGGGCTGAGACAAAAGTGCTTGCAGGTAAGACTTTATGTATGCCATTTATTTCCACTGTCACAAGGTCAGAATAATAACTGCTGCATTCTCAATGACAGATCAATATTGTTTTTTAAATGCATTGCATCAACATGCTGCTGACATTTAGTATTTAGGAACATGAACAACAGATCCTGGTAAAGGAAGCTGCTTCTGACCTGAAATGTGCTTGTCTTGTTTCAGTAAAAAAAATTAAAGGCTATTTACATTCGAATGCTACTTAAAACTGGATGTCTAGTCAACTGAGGAGGCTTACAAATGAGAAACAAATGAAAGGAGATATCCGGTAGAGTATTTCATTGATAGTAAAGAAACAAAAGAACAGCATATCACCAGAATAAGTTATCGTAATATGTACTATAGCTTGGATAGTGTTTTAAATGCATGCAAACATGGCGAAATTGCCCATAGAATAAATGAACTAGATCGAGAAAATAAATTTGTGGGGTGCCAAAGGCAAGGCGTCCTTACTCAATGTGTGTGAATTATTGCTTCATGCCTTTTCCCACCAACTGGTACCTCTGCGCAACTACGGCTCCCTGCAGCAGAATCCTTTGAAAGAGTCACCATATTTATCTCCCTGTCGACTGCAATTACAGTTGTTATCCTTTACATTTAAGCAAAAATGAATACTTCAAAAACTTCAAATAGCGAATCCTCAATTTGAATAGCAAGGACCATTCGATTCATATTCAAAATATAACAAATAACCTTTCAAAATGTCTTATCTCTGCCAATCACAGAAGCACTATATGGCGTGTTCTTTCTGACTGTATATTGCGTTAAAAGAGCACGTACAATGCCATTTGGGCAACTAGCCGATACGTTGAACATGGCAGTGGACATTATTTTCATTACTGTTATAAAATAAACACTAATTTGTAAGTCTGTCAGATATCGAAAAAAAGATTATGAATATGCACACACTTCAGGGTGAAAACAGGGATCATTTTAATGTTAGCCAAACTGTTCAACGGTCAAAAAAAAATTTTAGAATGCTGTGAAAGATACAATTGTAAGATTTACAATGTTAGGTCGTCAGAGGCCTGATGGTCGAACACCGTAGGTCTTAAAATCGTGTTTTATTTAAAAATTTTTCATTGAACAGCTTGGTTAGTGTTAGCTGGGACACACGGTATATGCGTTTGTAGATTATGACACTAATTTAACAAGCCTTCTGTCTGTTCCCCTGTGACACGGAATTAGTCTAAATAGCAGAGTGTTTAACGCATGTGTTGATGCTATTCTTTGGTTTTTGTAAAGACAGCCTGGTTCAAGCTACATCAAACCTAGCCAGCAAAGGCATTTTACAAACGAAGTACATGTTCCAAACTCGTATTTGAGAGGTCAGAAGCCTGGATTACTAAGTGATTAGGCAAAAACGTAGTCTTGATATTCTACTGCATAGCAAGTCCAGCAGAGTCCCCGATATTAGTGATGAGTCCATCTGTCTGGACCTATTGATGTGGGCTACCAGAAGTGGTCATAGTGCAAGGTGAAGAAATAAAGCGGGATATTTTAGGTGGGGAAGTGAACAGCAAAACCTTATTTATTCATACTAGGAATGACCATCATTATTGCACGCCAGCAAAGTAAGCTTAGTAGAGTATGGTAGTACCTTAGTTATGTTGTAGAAAGGTAGGAAAAATGCTGTTTTTGTTCAGAGAGGTAGACTACGGTTATCGTAAGCAAGGCATAATTGCCTGCACTAGTGCATACTTAAGTATAATCAGTATAACATGAGAAGCACATGTAGGCTAGTTGTGTGGTGTTGCAAATAGATGCACAATATAATGTGCAGCAGTGCGACTGTAAATTGGATGGTGGAGCGTTAAGCGTGAGAGGAATCTATGAGCTGGTCAGATGTGCTGCTTGTAAGTGTGGTTAGAGTAAATAGACATTATATGCAGATGTAATGTCCACTCGGACGGTGTGTGCGTTAGAGCGCGAGAGGCATCTCTGACCTGGTCACACGTGCTGTCCAATTGGATGGGGCATGCTGCTGCTGGATGTGCAGTGGAATGGCTGCAGAACTGGGACGAGCAACTGGGACAACCACACAACTGCCGAGTTTCGCAATATTGAACTTTTGTTTTTGCCGCCCACTGCACTTCCCTCATCCAGCTGTTTGATCAAGGGATCATTATGTCTTTCAAGGCAGGCTACCGCAAGTGCTTGGTCGATTGCGTGCTTCTCAATATCAGTCTGCAGCGAGAAACGACAGTTGACTTGTACATGGCGACTGAAATGCTGCAAGCCGCTTGGACAAGCGTTTCCGCAAGCACAATAGCCAACTGTTTCCGGCATGCCTTGTGTGAAGTGGCCACGTGCGACTGCACTAGTGCCAAATCTGATGGGATTGTTGTCACGGATGAGAATATGGCTGAAGTTGAAGCGTCGTGGAACGCACTCGGTGATGTCGGTGTTGTTTCGGCAGATGACTTTTTTTACGATTATGTCAATTCCGATGCTGACGCGGTCCCTATGGAGGAGCCGACCGACGATGCTATTGTCGCAGATGTCACCAGACAAACCGATCCAAGCGACGACGAAGACGCCGTGGTCTCCCATGCACACACATTCGATGTGCCAACGTTGCCGCAGGCACTCGATGCGGTTGACCTTGTTCGTCGTTTTACGGCGTCCACGGTGACAGCGAAAACGGCACAACATTGTGGCCACCGCTGAAAAAGAAATCTTTTGCTTGCGATGTCCGAAACAAAGAAGCATCACGGACTTTTTCCAGCTATGCCTAGTGGACAATAAAGTAGGCAGTGTGTGCATTGAGCAAGCAAAATATTTGTCTTCTATTGAATTTGCATCGCATGCGTGGTCGCATAGCGGTATAGTGGGCCGCAAGACGGTTTCCTTCTTTGAGTGCTTATAGTTGTCCGCTCAATTGAGCATACATTACCGTAAACTGTTATAATTGATATAACGAAATAATGGATGTCACAAAGTAATTACGGCTCCCCTTCAACTTTGTTTAACGAGGTTTGAATGTTTATGAATGTCTTTTGCATAAATGTTCCACTCTGCAGGGCCCAAGGCAAAACGCAACCTTGCGATGCGCACTCTTCTCTCCTTTAGAGGAAACCATCCTCAATAAGTGCCTGTAGCCCTGATTTCCTTTGACAACCAATGACACCTGCTACGATCAATCCTGTCTACATATGATGCAACCCTCCCCCTCTTTGTTCCCATTTCCCTAAAGCAGTACTATTGAGGTTTCTCCCATGACATTGTGCTGAGCCTAACCCAGCTTTTCTTAGCATAAGAATCTCGACGAGTCCAGGACGAAGGCAGAGCAGAAGAATTGAACACAATACAGGTGGTATGTGGTGTCCGAAAAACTCGGTAGTGATGGCAACATCTAGGAACTGAAGCTAAAACTTTGAAGAGAATGTTGGAAGAAAAAGAGGGAATGTCAGGTTGTCGTGTCAAACCAATGGAGAAAGCCTACACCATTGTTGGCTTATACAACAGGCCTGACAAGCAAAACACCAACAAAAAAAAAAGGGGGGGGGGGGGGGCACGGGGTAACAGAGGAAAGGGCGCTAAAGGACAAAACAAAGTTGTTCTATGCACATAGAGTGGCCCAAATGTACAATTGCACAAGCATCAAAATGTAGTTAATGACAATCCTGGGTTGATGAGAGAGAGAGAGAAACTTTAATGAATAAAATGAAACTTTAGGTCCCGTGGTTGGGGCCCCTAGTCCAGGGCTCCACTGGCACGAACGGTTCGCTGGGCTTGGTCCAGGAGAGCCAGTTGGCTGATGAGTCAAACGCTTTCTCAATGTTCTCTTCTTACATGTATAACACAGACTTTTTAACTATCCTGCATTTAACTGTCCAGACTTTTTTTACTGGACAACAATAAAAAGACCAGATTTGTTTTTTATAAAGCCTGTAAGCTCGTTTGTGAGCTTTTTTAGGTTCTGCTGCAGTCATAAACATCAAGTCAATTTCATTGTCGTTGTGGTTCTAGTTCAGTTGTAGGCCATCACCGTTCACAGTACCTTCATTCGTATTGGCCTTTATGGTTGCAAACCGTTACACGACGTCACAGGCTATGGAGACGTAGCGTAAAAGCGGCAGCAGCCATGCTACAGCCACAACAGCTGCATACAGTTGGCGGCAACGAGCTGACCTTTATTCATACACCAACCACGGCCACTCAATAGAAACTCATGAGGTGCGGCCCGACACGTCGCCTGGCGGAGTATGGGTGAGGCAGTGAAGCCAAAGGTGACACTTGCTGCGGCTCTTTTAGAGGGCTGCTACAGGACTGCTCTTCCTCCTGGAAGGCGCCGTGAATCAGTATGCAACGAGTCCTCCGAGTGGCCAGAGAGATTTCACGTTGTGTTTGCACGCCTTTTGTACACACACGTGGTAGCACAAAAGTGGCGAGCTCCTTGTGTTGTACACGGCACAATGCCGCTCTACTGTTGGGTGACGCTGTGCACTATGAACGCAAGAAAAGATCCAACCTGATACTATCAGTTTCCGTGCAACATAGAATGCCAAATAGCATGGCTGAAAAACATTTCGCGACAGGGAACAAGTGTTTAAAGAAAGGATTTGGGAGCTGAGTGACAGGTCTTAGGTGTGTTCGCTTCACTTCCCCGACGGCGACTAAGAAGTCAAGGAAGGTGAAGATACTGCTTCAACAGCTGCCCCCACTGCTTTTTAAAACTATCCGGAGTCTATGCAGAAATAGACAAAAACAAGGGCGCAAGCAGCGTCGAAGCAGTTGTGGCCATGTTCTTGGTACAGTAGATGGAGCAGCGGCTGATCATAAGAAATTGGAACAGGATACAAGTGCAAATATAGGACCGCACAAAGAGCGATAGAATGAAAAATCTTAGGACTAACATTAAGAGACAGGAAGACAGCGGTGTGAATCTGAGAACAAACGGGGATAGCCGATATTCTAGTTGACATTAAGGGGAAGAAATGAAGCTTGGCAGGCCATGTAATGCGTAGGATGGATAACCGGTGGACCATTAGAGTTACAGAATGGATACCAAGAGAAGGGAAATGCAGTCGAGGTCAGCAGAACACCAGATGGGATGATGAAGTTACGAAATTTGCATGCGCAAGTTGGAATACGCTAGCGCAAGACAGGGGTAATTGGAGATCGCATGGAGAGGCCTTCGTCCTGCAGTGGACATAAAACATAGGCTGATGATGATGATGACAAGTGCATCTACCTGATGACAAGTGGAGCTGATAGAACCTCGCTATAATGATCGTTCCGTTGTCTGCAACTTCGCCAAGCTGGGGGAAAGAGATGAGATAGAGTGCAAGCAGAGTATAAAAACAGCATTGCACAGCATAGCGGATGCAAGGTGGAGAGGAGTGAGACAGCTGGTAGTGGGACGCGTACAGCTGCTGCTGTAGCCGACCGCGTTTCCCCCCGTTCACGCCTGTTGTCTGCGACTGCAGCGGATGCCTCTGGCGGCGGCTTAGCAGGTTGTGACCAGAGAACTGGACACTCGTCGCTTCCGAAAGACTGAAGCGAGACATTGCTAATCTTAGCATTCGCAATGTGCACTGGCATGTCAAAAAATTATGCGTGGCTCTGCTATCGCAAACACCAGAGACCAGCGGAGATGAGGGAAGCCCAGCGTAAGTTAGACTAAGCGTGTGGTTTGCCACCACCTTACTAAGTTTACCCCAGCTCCGCTGGTCTCTGGTGTTTGCGATAGCAGAGCTTCGCATAATTTTTTAGTCTGACGGCGACAAGCAACAAGACTTCATTATGAGACATCAACAGAAATGTACTCCGAAAGTGCTTTGCTTGTTTATAAAGTATGTGAAACAATGCTGAACCTCGTGAACATGTTGGGCGATGCAAAAAGGATAGAGCACCAGCTCAAAATGAAAATTAAATGCCAGCAAGACACGCTTCAGAAGCTGCAAACGGAGCACGATGTAATGAGGCAGCAATTTTATAACTACGACGAGAGTAAACAAATCCAGCACTTGCGGAGTTGCTCGAATCAGCCGATGGAGGTGATAAAAATGTTCTTTTTATCAAGAACCAAGTCTGCAATTACTGCAACATGAAACAAGAATATTGCGAGAGTGTGTGCTTCGGAAGGCATGTTCCAGTAAAGGCTAACGGCACATTAAGACAAAAACCTATTCAAATTGCCATGTCGGTCAATCAACAGGCAAAATTGGACTGACCACCTTCTTCAGAGAATGCCTCGGATGAAATGGCCAAAAATCAAAGTTACATATGACAGACAAGTCATGTCTCGTTGACACGAGCACACCAGAAGAGTCTGCCATTGTGCTACTGGTAGCAAACCGCTTGCTACCTTTTGTTCTGATAGGCTTATTGATGGCTTACTTGTGGGATACTTGGCACGCTGCCTGAAAAATGACAAACTATTTTCCATGATAGCGGAAGTAATGAGAGCATGGCTAATTCCGAGTGTGAACTGGGACACAAGCTAAGGCACACGAAGAGACAGGACAAAGTGCTACTCTTAACTTAGCTTGTGTCTCAGTTTGTGTCCTGTATACCTGGGAATCAGCTCTGCTGCCCTGGCCGTGCTCTTTATCCCTGCCTTCTATTTCTCTTCTTCTCCTCCTTGAAGGACCGGTTTGCTGCCAAAATACCTGCCCTGCTGGCCACACCGCTGATTGCTGCACAGTGGACGCAATCGCAGACGTCGTCGCCACTCTCTAAGATGCCAAGAGCTGCGGGGACGTGGCCATACTGCTGCTACTGGATGTAGAGAGTGCTTTTGATGGCCTCCCACATACAGTCGTCGAGGCTGCGATGGACAGACTCGGCATCAGCGGGTACCTCCGCGGCTTTGTCACCGCATTCCTGACGGGAAGGACCTTCCGCGTCCATGTTGGAAGGCAGCTGAGCGAACCCAGGGACATCAGGGTGATGAACATCTGCGGGAGCCAGCGCTGTTGAAGGCTGGTTCATTGACGCCGATGGCATTAGCATGCCGAGACGGGCAGCAGCCGCGTATGTCAGCTACGACATGGCATATTTTTTTAGCCCCTCTTTGAGAAGAAAAAACAACCTAAATGAAAGTGAGGGTAACCCGTACCACCAAGGTATCACAGGCTCAAGCCATTCAAAATAAAATGAATAGGGGTAGAAACCCAAATTAGAATTGAGTGAAAAGCCAATTGGAAAATTTAAAAATTACCGAGGGTTAGCAGACCTAAAGAATAGGCAGTGCCATTTTTGCTCATAATCTAGATGATGTGAGTGTACAACTATGTGTCTGCATTCACTTGGCATGTCGAGTCTCAGCTTTTATTATCACGTTCAAAAAAGGATGACAGTGAGAGAGAAAAAAGTAGGTAGGAGAGAAAGAAAGGGGAAAAGGGAAAGCAGAGAAAAATGGAAAAAAGAAAAAGACAAAAAATGTCGCAGTTTCACCCTTTCGAAAGGCGCTTCGAAGCATTAATTGCGATAGGAAATTAGTAGAGAGCTATACGGAGTAAGGATAATAAATTTATCAGCTGTATAAACTAGGGCATGCAGCAGCACCAGCATCGCGCAGAACTGCTGTCCACGCCGTCGGCGTTTTGACCACGTTCGCACTGAACGCGCGTGGCGATTGTTGCCGGTGCCTCTGGGGGCGGCTCAGACGTTTTCAACCACCTTCTTGCCTCGCAACGTTTTTATATAAATATGCATTTGGTGCCCCAGCTAAACGTTGAATGGAGAGGTCGGTCATTCCGTCTATAGTGTCCCCGGAGGCAAGCTCCACCTTAGTCGGCATAACTAAGGACACCATAGAACGAAAGCTGAGGAAGAAGGTGAAAATAGAAAGAAAAATGGACAGGGAGGAACGGAAAAGGTGGGGGACAGAAAGAAAAAAAAAACTAGAGTACTCGTTTGAACATGGACTAATTAGGTTGCCGGGAAAGTAACTGAAGATACGAGGCCGTAAAGTCGAATAAGCAGTGCGCTCTTCCACTTGTCGGTGAGTAATGCTTTATTATTAGGTGTTATTGTAGTTTGACGGTTGTCTTATAGTAAACGGGCAAGGTGATCAATTAGAGGGCATTCATTAAAGTAGTGTTGTAGATTTGTGCATGTCATACCAAACGCAGAATTGCTGTTAGGCGAAAGGGTAAAACAAAAATCATAAAAAGGCAATCGGGCATAGGCAGTGACGAAGTGAGCGATGGTTTTTTTGGGCAGGAAGAAGGGAGGTATAAACATTGATGCTAGGGTTCCATTGAAAGAGTTCAGTATCGCCGTTATCCCGTGTCCACACCACATTTCACTGCGCATAAGATGTGGTGCGCATTTGTGTTTTAATCGAAGTTGGAGAGGCGAGGACGAACCGGGATAAACCGTGCGATGCGGCAGAATTTTCAATGTGATCGGCTATTTCATTGCCATCAATTCCTCGATGCGCTGGCACATGATAAAAGAGCTACACGGCGCTAAGCACAAATTGTTATGAGTAGTTTGACCTGATATCCATAGACATTAGTGGTTGTAAAACAAGATAATGCAGTGAGTAGTAATAGACAATCGGAATATATACTTATCAGGGTGTTATTTGACAGTGAGCGTATGTATACCAGAGCTTCTAATATTGTGATAGTTTCAGTTAAATAGGTACTAGTGGCGCACAATTTTATATCTGCCTCCTTTCATAATTTGTCCTTGAGTGTTAAAGAGCATAAATGCCGATCCAGAGGAATGTGCAGTACAGTCGCTGACCGTTTGTTCGGACGCTGAAAATTTGGACATGCTCGTTTATTCGGACACCTTTGCGGCACCGCCACTCGTCCCGTTGAAGTAATGTATAACCACGACCGATAGTTCGGATGCCCTACAGCGCGCCGTTCGATTTTTCAGACTCCGGAGGCCTGGTCAGATGCGACGTCGAACGCCCTGATATGATCACGACAAGCTGGCTGCGATGTTTACATTTTGCTAGGTTGCCAGCACTGAAAGGGCGCGCTTGCTATGGTTGGATTGCTGGTGTCTAAATCCACGCAGCACCTACAAGTTACAGTTGCCGATCTCGAAAGCTATAGTTTTGTTGGCTGCACGTATTGGTTGCCGTGTTTCGGATTTAGCCAGTCCAGTATCCATTGACTGTATACCGCGGCCAAACAGCAGGCCAGGCCAAGCCAAGCCAGTGTGCTCGGAAGTCGGTGCTCGACCTTTGCGTTGTCAGTTGTTACTTGACCTAGGCCTTCTCAACAGCTACCTTTCAAGTCTCACTCTTTTGCTTTGTGTGCTAGGACTGATTTGCTTGTTCGATCTCGTCCAGTCGTCGCGTAGTGCGAAATGGCTCCAACGCCACCCGTGCCATCTGCACCGACGAGACGCGGCAATTACAAGACTGACGATGGCAAAGAAAGCCGCCATTATTCGTCAAGTGGAAAGCGGCCCGACCTCAATGCGAAGCTTCTCGGGAGTTCTCCATTTCGAAGCAAACCGTCTCAGACTACTTGAAGAACAAGGGGAAGATCCTGGAGGCAGCGCAAAAATGCCTGGAAGGCAGTGACGGTGGACACAATCCGCAACTGCTTTCGCCATGCAGGATTTGTCCTTGATGATGAGGACAGTGCCACAGGCCACGACCCTGCGGCTGAGCTGCCGCCTGACATAAATGTTATCGACGACCTCCGTGCCAGTGAGGTCGATATCCTTGCTGTTACGTTTGAACAGTTCGCTAACTTCAACAGTGCCGTCCTGGATGATGAGATCGTCCGTCAGGTTCTGGAGCCGCCGCAAGTGGACAGCGACTCTGATGACGACACACCGCCCACACCACAGCCATCGAGTGCGGACTTGGCGCAGGCCTTGACGGCGCTTTTCTCTACCTATAGTGATGGCCAGACACTATCGGATATACAAGCTCACCTGATCGCTCCTAAGCGTGCATCTGTACAGTCACGCATTGACAATTTTTTCCATCCACTGGGACCATAAAGGTACTTTTTTCTGGCGAATCCATTTTTTCGGACTCTCGATTATTAGGACTTTCTGGCGGTTCCCGTCGAGTCCAAATAAATGGTCGGCGAATCTATATGATCTCTCAGTGTAGAGATGGTAATCCGGGAGTGAGGTTATTGTGGGAACCTGATGAAGTTGGAGGCGATGAAAAATGAAGCGTTGCTTACGGCTGGGATGAATATCCCAGGTATTTAGAGGGTGCTGAATTTGCATCGAGTTATAAGTGGTAGGGCCATAAAAGGTAAGGGCTTTTAGTGTAAATACTGAGAATCAGGAGGCATGGAGCTGGACAGCCCATGTAATCAGTAGGATGCATAACCAGTGGACCATTAGAGTTACAGAATGGATACCAAGAGAAGAGAAGCGCATTCGAGGACGGCGGAGAACTAGGTGGGGTGAGGAATTTAGGAAATTTGAAGGCGCAAGTTGGAATCCGCTAGCGCGAGACAGGGGTAATTGGAGATCACAGGGAGAGGCCTTCGTCCTGCAGTGGACATAAATATAGGCTGATGATGATGATGAATGCGAATTGGGCATTCAAACGGTAGATCGTTTGAATGCCCAATTTTCATTCATCTATAGGGAGTGTGAGGGTATTGGCTAGAACCTGGAGAGATGTTCTTGTGCAAAAACGCACCAGTGATTGTTAGTAGGAGGGTACATTGAACTGATAAAATTTTGGTCTTCAATTGTGAGGTAAGGAAAGTCGGCCACCAAACAGGAGATGCGTACGTTTGAGAAGGAAGCAAAACCTGGTTATAAGGGAGACGGAGAACAGATGACATCGAATATTGCATTCTGAGGAAAAGCAGATCTAATTGAGTGCATAGGTAGTTGAGGTGTCCATTAAATGTAAGATGTGTGTCCAATGCCATGCCAAGAATTTTAATGCTTGTCTGATTTAAGCACTTTACCATTAATGCGAACAATGGGTTGGCGGAGGCATGCGGATGAAGATGAATGACTTTTTGCAAACACCAATGACAACTTTGTTGAAGTGTGCCTGAGCCGAGATAAGATTGAGAGTTATTCTGGTTTTCGCTTCTAATTCTAGGCGGTCAGGTGAGGCAATCACGACAACAGTGTCGTCAGCGTAAGCCTGAGCGAACACGTCTGTGGGGCAAGGAAGTTCCAATAAACCATAAATTATTAAATTCCACAACAGTGGCCTTATGGGCGACCCCTGCGGGCTGTCCAAAGTAGGAGCGGCTGACACTTCACCAGCATGTGAACGAAAAATGACCCTGGGGTCAGCTAGGAATGACTTGAGGTGATAGATGTCAGAGGGGCCATTGCGAGAATGCAGAAAGTAAAACGACTGAGTGCCAGACACTGCCGAAAGTGCCCTTGAAATCCAGAGCAATAAGTATGGCATGTAATTTTTTATCTTTAAAGGCGTCTAGAGTTCTAAGGCGGTATAGAGCGATGGGCGCACTCTTCCCATGAGAAAAGCCATGATTCTTGTGAAGTAAGTTGTTGGAATGAAGAAAATAGTAGAGGCGGGAATCTAGTAACTGTTCTATAATTTTGCCAAATGAGTTCATAACAATAGGGCGATACGAGGAGGGAGGGCTGTTAGGTTTCGCAAGATACTTTACGCCAATGAGTAGGAAAGTGTGATAAATTTAGGCCTTGATTAAAGAGAAAGAGGAAAAAGGTCGGGTGATAGTGAAATAGTGTTTTCAGCATAGGAAGAGTGAGCTTATCTATAGTCGGGTACAACTTTAGAAGTCAGGAAAGGCCCCGCCCAGATAACTGAAGCGGAGCAGCCGATTGCCTCAGCGACTAAAGAAATAGTCGCGCTCAAAAAATTGTGACTGGGGACGGTGGCACCGTCGACATGCGGTTCACAAATTGCCCGTTCGTCTACATTTTGCAGTTCGTCTGCGGCCTGCTGCTGGGCGCAGGCGATGTGCGCCTCGGAACTACCGGGACCACTGCGACTGCGCTGGACCGGCATGCAAGGAATGACTACGCACCCGACGCTGCCAACACGGATCTTTGGCTATCAGCTGCATCAGCTTACCGGCACATGCTTTCCAGAAGAGACTCCCTGCCACTGGGCACGGCGGCACCGTCGACATGCGGTTCACAAATTGCCTGTTCGTCTACATTATGCAGGTCAGAAAGCAGTTTGGAAAATGCATCCGCTCAAGTGACCGTTTCTTGCTGGTGTTGCCCTGCCCATGGCAGTATAGGGCTGTGTGTGAATCGTGCATGACATATTTTAAGAAGCTATTATTGATGGGCGGAGATATTTTAAGCAACCCTGGCCCTGACCTCCAAGAAATCGCCAAACAACTTACCAAAATTGCTTTCAACATTGAAGATATCAAAGAAAAGCGACTAGCGGATAAAGATAGCAAGCTTGACGTCATTAGGAAACTTGAAACTGAAGTCACCGCGTGCCAAACAGAAATGGGTTGTATGAATAAGGTAATTAAGAGTTAGAAAGAATAGACCTAGAAAACCACAGCAGGAGGTCAGACCTAATTGTTTATGGCCTACCAGAAATGGAAGAAGAAACAAACGAAGCGCTAAAGGAGGCCGTAAACGGGGAAATAATCACAAAATTCTTTAGGAAACTTAGGAAGACGAGGCCAGTCATATTTAAATTACTAGACGCAAGAGATAAGAATGCCATACTAAAAAACAGCTTCAAACTAAACAACTAAAAACGTTGCTAAACGTAAAGGCTCGATCGACGTCTCTTGAATCAGGTACAGCCATTTGAAAACTTATTGCTCGATCATGAACCAGATATAGTTGCAGTCACCGAAACACGGTTATCATTCTCTGTCTCAAGTCATGAAGTTACTCCCTCAAACTACATACTGGTTTGGAAAGATAGGCAATCACGTGGTGGAGGCGTGGCGTTAGCAATAAAAAATCAATCCCACTGGTCATTCTTCCAGAAATAGCTGATGCTGAGGCAATTTTTTGTAAGATTAACACTAAAGGCACAAGTATATTTGTTCGCTGCATATACTGAAGCCCCAATTGGGCAGACGAATGCATAATTGCTATACAATATTTGCAGCAACATGCTCGAAATTGTCGTGTTATTCTTATGGGTGACTAACATTCCCAACCTTAACTGGTCTGCCATGCAGTACACAACAAAGGCTTCAGAAGCCCTTCTCGGTATGATGTTAAATTTTAACTTTTGACAAATTGTGAAATGCCCCACAAAGGTGCAAAGAGTCTTGGAGTATACTCCACCTGATCTTGCTAATTAGTAACTTTCTCTTAGAACAAGTGAAAGTAGAAGTAATAGAAGGAATATCCGATCACAATATTCCTATGTGCATCTTACCTCTAGATTACAAAATATGAGTGCAAACCACAGCCCAAACGATAATCAATTTCGATAAAGCAGACGACGCTCACGAATTCCAAGCGATTTCGGCATTGGCCTCAGATCCTTTGACTGATGTAAATGTTGTCTGTGTGCGTTTTAAAGACAGTTTATTCCTGTTGAATCGAAAAAAAAAAAAATTAAAAATAAACCGTGCATTACTCGGGAAATACATTCAAAACGCCAACTCAAAAGGTTACGCAGAGTTAGCAAGGCAACAGGCAATGACCCATCTAACACACCTAGGCTAGCTCTTGCAGCGCAAAATTTCAAAGAGAAATCGAAAGAAGCGAAACACCCCTACTTTAACACTGTACTCACCAAGAGAACAACCCACATAAATTCTGGAACCACTTTCACCAAAAAGAAAACACATTCACAACTCAGCTCTCGTCAAATGAAAAAGCCGATAAAGCCAATATATATAACCAATTTTGTTCGGTCTTCACAAAAAGTAATGGCGTCATGCCGGACTTAGTTCCACGGACTGTTTCCACTATCGACCCACTTGTTATCACAGACACTGGTGTTCTTAACCTTCTTGCCCTAGACAGTATAAAAAAGCGTGTGGTCCGGACAATATACCAAACCAATTTCTTAAAAGGTACACACAGTGGTGCAGCAGATACCTCGGCCTTATTTTCCGTAAATCCCTTTCAACATCAAAACTACCCGAAGATTGGAAAATAGCTAAAGTTATTGCGATCTACAAATCGGGAGATAAATCCATTGAATCGAATTTTAGACCAATATTGTTAACGATCACGGCATGCAAACTACTCAAACATAATTCTAAAACATTTAACTCTCTTCTTTGGAAAAGAAGGCATCACGTCCCCTAACCAGCATGGTTTTTGCAGGGGTTTATCGACCATAACTCAACTAACTGAAGTCATACACTATCTCACGCTGGGTATTCAAAATTACAGCCAAACGGACATAGTCCTACTTGATTTTTCTAAAGCGTTTTGACTGTGTTTGTCACACCAAGCTAACAACTAAAAAACGTTATCGGAGACGGAGAAATTCTTCCTTGAGTTTGTCGGTTTTTGCTTAACAGGTCTCAGTTTCGAACATATCGCACAGATACAGTTCCAGTTACGTCAGGAAAGCCCCATGGTTCCGTGCTTGGGACTGTCATTTCTCGTGTATATTAATGATTAGAGGCCGGATCTTTAGGCATTAAAAAAGTGCGTTTTAGGTGCCAAAAATAGGCAGGCAAAGTAACGTTTTAGGCCTCAAATGTCGTACATATAGGCAGAATAAAATTTTACATAAATGCAAATAATTTCAAACGAAGACGTGCGCTACCTGTATCTACGACAGGAAAACAAGAAATGTTATTGTTTATGATGGCACAAAGGCACCAACAGTTGAACATAGCCGTGCAATCGTCCCATAAAACTGCTGGACTAATGACCATCATTTGGCGTAATTCAACAAGCACACTCCTCATATTCATGTTGAATGGCCACTGTACTTGAACGTTGCATAAAGTGAAACAAGCATGAAAAAGAATACTTGAAAGCTGGGAATACTGATTAAAAAAAGCGCTACTTTATGTCTGCCTGACGCAATTAAGACACAACAAAAACAGACAAAAAATAAATGCAAGAGAGACTACAATTTATTAAAAAATTAACATGTTCATGAGGACTGTTAAGTACAACTCTGCCAATTTTCTCATATACAATGACATTATCGGAATTGTACAGGCAAAACGCCTCAACACTGCCAAATACACTTCCGCCCATTTCAAGTGCACGTGTGAAGAAATCTGTTTGGAGAGCACGTGGAACGTAGTCCAAGAGTCACTGTGAAGATTATGGAAACAATAGCAAACTACCACCATCTCCAAATTTTTGGATTCAAAATTTTGTCTCTTGTCCCTGAGAATGATCTTCGGCGTTGAGAAGGAACGCTCGACGGCAGCAAACACCTTAAAAAGTAAATTACAAACAAAGGAAAAGCCGCGTGCACATCACATTTTTCTTTCTTCTTTTGCTCTTTACTCTCCTTTCCCCTGACGGCTCTCCGCGGTTTCGCATTCGCCAACCGCGTCGCGTCCCATTTCTTGCTGCTAGGGGTTGTTTTCCGAAAGTTGGTTGCACTAGATGACTAGGATGAACCCCATAGAGTTCCGAACAGTCAATGTTGCCCGGTAACATGAATAATGGTCTCTAACTGCACCCGAAAGTAAAACTTGAGGTTAAATAGTGTTCATATAGGCACCGATATTGAAAATAGGCATTTATAGGCATTTAGGCACAAACACCAAGATAGGCATTTATAGGCACTATAAAAACACTATAAAAGCCCTGCTTAACCTCTAATTCATGCTCATATATCAAAATGGGGCAATAGGAATGCAAGGAAGAAAAAAAGCATTTGCCTCAAATCCGGTCTCTATTAACTCTATTAATGATATAACTACTAATACAGACTAAAATAGTTATTTGCAGATGACTATCATTTATAGAGAAATTAAAAGTTATCAAGATCACTACGGGCTTAACAAATCACTTAGTACTATTTCAGAATGGTGCTCGGACTGACAGATGATAAATGTAAAAAAATCTGCACGTATGACAATAACGAGGAAAAAAACCTTCAGACGTTTTCTACACTATAAATGGCACAGCTTTGACTAAAGTACAGAAATATAAATATCTAGGTTTAACAATACCGTCAGACCTATGGTGGGACGAGCATATTGACCACATTACTTCATCTGCTATACAAAAGTTATTTTTTCTTCGCAGATCACTTCAACTGGCTTGTCCTTGTCAACAAAACTCCTAACATACAAAACATTCGATCCTCGAATACGGAAACGCTGTATGGTTTCTTTATACCCAGACTAACATAAAGAAAATAGAAACAGTACAAAGGAAGGCCATTCAATTAATTCATAAGAAATTTAGACAGGAACACTCTCCCACTAACCTTCTAGCTATTTCTAGGCTCCTTACGCTAGAAGCACGAGCGAAACAGGCACGCTTAAAATTTCTTCAAGTCCTGCATAATTATTTCAAAATTGACATTTCAATTAGTAAATTGCAATATGGGCCATCAGGTAATTAGTTTAAAAATTATTTAGTGAATTTTTGTTAATTATTTGATTATGCATTTAAATTTTTTGTGCAAATTAGACCAGCTCATTAACTAGAATTAGGCCATCTGCCAGAGGCATCCTTAAATAAATTATGAAAGTGTTCGCTGAAACACCCTGTATATAGTGCCCTCCTGCTATGGTCTCAGTAGAGACTGCCAGTATCAGGGTTCGTACAGGTTTCCAAGGCAAAAATTCAAGGATATTCCAGGACTTTCCAGTACCTGTCACAGGTTTTTCAAGGACTCAAAGTGGCATCCAAAGTAGGATTTCGTTACTCTAACATTTACAAAAATTACTAGTTTTATTGCCCTTACAATAAATAAATGTATATCACAATTATTATAAAAATGTCTAGCCCTGATAACTTTTCAAGATCACAACACAAAATGAACACTTACAACAGCGGCTGAGATTTCTTCAGTATAGACCTGGGTAAAGTTCACCAAAAGTATTCAAAACAATCAGCATAGGGTTATTGCACTAAAATAAAAAGAAATAGATGTATATCCCAATGACGTTACTAATTTCTAGCCTTGCAAGTTCACAACAATACCGAAAAAAAGTTCACAAAACAGAATGAATGCTCCCAACAGCTACTCTGACTTCTCCAGTATTAACTGGGCAAGTTTACCCAACATTTCCAAACCATTCAGTCTAGTCTTGCTACACATCCATTATATACTATAACAAATAGATGTATATTGCAATTTTATAAAACATTTCAATCATTTCTCAAGTCCGCAATATTTAAAGTTAACACAACGAGTTACCACTCACAACAGCTGCTCAGGCTTCTGCAGTATTAATTGGATTGGTCCATCAAACATTTCCAAAACATTCAGCATAATGTTATTGCACTTATACTACATTATCATAAATGATATTATAACAAACCTCCACCCAAAGGCACTGAGCATCAGTGGTAAAGTTGCTCTCTTTAGCTTCAGTAGCTTCACCAGACCGACGGGCGAGGAGTGAAACGAACGACAGGGTGACGAAAGCACCGTAAACACTGCCCGCCGAGCCAGCACCGAAGCGCGGCACGGGTCTCTCGCTCCGCACGCGGTTTGAGGCGGTGGAGCCTTTTAATTTTTCCGCGCAGTTCTGCAAAACGGAACCACGTGTGCTCGCGCCGGCATATTGTTTCTGAAATGGGGAGTTTGTCAGATAGACGCCTATCTACCAAACAAAGGAGGTGGCAATGTCGATATCAGAGTGCATTGCTCACGAAATTCAAGGATTTTCAAGGAAGG
The DNA here is from genome assembly GCF_013339745.2 of Dermacentor silvarum. NCBI lineage: Eukaryota > Metazoa > Arthropoda > Arachnida > Ixodida > Ixodidae > Dermacentor > Dermacentor silvarum. The sequence goes on along the minus strand of NC_051160.1, from coordinate 143,244,683 downwards.
AAAAAAAATTCCAGGATTTTCAAGGGCCTTGAAAACGCACTTTTGAATTTCAAGGGTTTTCAAGGATTTCAAGGACCTGTACGCACCGTGCAGTATTGTAAATAAATTTTTAAAAAACACGTATTTCTCGGTATAAATAATTTGTTTATCTTCATGAGTGGTTTGGTAAAACTATCATGATGGAAATGGCTACAGCACATGCCGGATCGCAAGAGAAAAATAACTCCGTGCCTTCTGCAACGCTGTGTGTCGTCTGCTACGGAGCAAGATCGACGGCATCGGGCATGTAATTATAAAGCAGTCACTGGTTTAATAGCATAAGATTCACATATACTTTGAGTGTTTTCTCAAGCTTATCTTTTTAATGTGTTAGGATTATTTTTTAATTATTATTAGTGTTATTTTTTTGCAATTGCGAACCTACAATCTCATGAGTTCTCGCACATTTTGTGGCAGTTTTCCGCCATAGAGCCCAGCGAGGTGACATCTGAATGTGATCCTTTGTTGCCGAACAAGCCTTGTGTCGCCTCGATGACCACACCACGAAGGAGCCTCAGCAAGAACAAGAGCGGCCACATCCTAAACAGCGATTCACGCAACATGATCTTCCACTGCTACACGTTTTGTCCTAACAGGGAGCCTGAACGCAACGTGGAGGACACGAGCAAGTCTGTCGCCGACATGCTCGGTGTCAGCGAAAGGACAGTGTCCAGGGTGAGGGATGAAGTTAAAGCTTCGCATTTTTCAGGTGGCAAACTGACGACGCACTCGCGAAAGTGCCCATGCAATGGAGAGGAGAGAAGACGCAGCGCAAAGTTTGACAGCTTCACGTTGTGTGCGCTGAGGTGATGTGTGCACGATTTCTTTCGCCGCACCGAGATACCAACGGTCAAGAAGATAACTACCAAGTTCTCAGAGCGTATGGAACTCCCATCACTAAGGCGGTGTACTGTGCGTCGCCTGCTTGCCGAGATCAGCTTCAAGCAGAAAAGCAGAAGCCGCAACTCGCTGCTTATTGACTGGGATGACATCGCCGATTGGCGGAAGGCCGAAAGATCTACCTCGACGAGACATGGGTGTCGGCCGGACACACTCGGTTGATTATGTGGACAGACACCGAGGTGGAGAAGCGCGGATGCCTGTTCGCTCAAGCAAATGGCCTGTCGACGGGTCTAAAACAACCTTCTGGGAAAGGTCAGCGCCTGATTATGACGCACATCGGCAGCGAGGATGGCTTCGTCGACGGCTGCTTGGATGTATTCCGAGGCCAAAAGACAGGCGACTACCAGAAGGAAATGAACGGCAATTGCTTCGAGGGCTGGTTCAATGACATTCTGCAGAAGTTGCCAGCTGGTAGCGTCATTGCTATAGACAATGCACCTTACACTAGCCGGCCAGAAGAGAAATTGCCGACGATGGCCTGGAAGAAGGAAAAAGTACAGGAGTGGCTCACAAGCAAGAACATCACCTACATTGAAAGGATGATAGAGAAGCAGCTGCATGAGCTGGTGTCATCTGTAAAGTCATGCTTTCTGAGCTACATCGTAGATAATGCAGCTGTAAGGGCCGGTTGGATTGTACTCAGGCTCCCGCCGTACCACTGCGAATTTAATCCGATAGAGCTGGTATGGGCCAAGGTCAAAAATGGCATCACTGAGGACAACAGACTTCAAGCTGTCCACGGTCAACGCCATATTGAGGGAGAAAATCAAGAACGAACGGCGGAAGACTGGAGGAAGAACATTCAGCATGTAATTCAAGGCAAAGTTCAGACTTGAGACGTCTGGGAGTGAGCACAATCAACCCATCATCATGCAACTGGGTGAAGATGACACTGATGAAAGCGACTCCGACTGCGAGCTGTCTGGCATTGAGCCACTCAACAAAGCATAATGGCTTCCTATTAACGAAAGAAAAGCCCTTATTAGGGCTACTAAAATTTTGCCGGTAGGTTTGCAACAGTCGACCATCCATTCCATGATCTGTCTAATAAAGTTCCATTTATGGCATATTCCTTATAATGGCAGCTCAGTTCTGATAAACAACGTCCTGCACACATCATGCTCGATTTAAGAAGTGGCATAGAAACATGCTTAAATGCTGGCATATCTGAATCGAAACAATTCTTAACCCTGATTATTGTTGCCGGGCTCAAAATCCTCATTCGGGCAGCCACCATCGAGTTTGACAGGCCCCATTGTGAAATAACAGTAGTCAGAGCATGCTTTATGGCTCCGTTAGCAGTCTGCACTGGAAATCACAGTCATATCATAGCCAGTGCTGGTGAAATAGCAGAAGTTAACACGAAATTGATAGCCACTGTTAGCAGCTTGCACGCCAAAGCACATTCATGTGGTTGCATTGTTTATTTTGCTTATCTGGCTCAGACAAGTAATGCTAATAAGACAACAGATATAACACATCATTAGCTTAGTGAGGCCCAAAATGCTCATTCAGGCAGAAACCGTCGAACCCATAGTGAAATAGCAGTAGTCAGAGCACACAAAACGGTCCTTCTCAGGACCACTTACATGTCTGCTTCGGCTACGGGAATACGCGAGACCACATACTTCAAACCGTACCCTCTCGGTCCATCTATTCCGTTTTTGTGTGCTGAGCTGGATGGGATATATGCTGAGGAGGCGAGGTGGTGCTTCGCACGATACGCGAGTGGCGAGTACTGACCAAGCATGAATCAAAATAAAGTGTCTGTGTTCGTTGTTTTGTGCTCGAAAACAAAATTAAAACGACAGATGTTGCGTGGAAGCTTTCGTGTAGTTTGAGATAGAAAAAGTGCTACTAGCAACACAAAAATAACATTTTTTATACTTACGGCGTTCGTAGATGCAGAATGAATGTATGTCAGTCACCATGAGGCCATTATCATTGAAAACCACAGTTCAAAGCGTGATATCAATACGAAAGTGTCCGTTGCAGCGCTTTTTCCAGCATGAAGGTGTTTACCAACACGCCCAAGTGGCGGCTATTCTTTCGTCTATACTCGGCGACAGCTTTTCTTGAAGCTACAGAGCTGAACCGCCTGCATTCGCATGCGCCAGGAAATAGTACCTATTTTATTTTCTGATTCTAAGAGTTACTTGGCCTGAATAAATAAAACTTTCTTCATTATAAATATAAAAAGTATGGGAAGCTGTTCACGGAAAAAAAGTTGTGCACCTTAAATTTTTTTAATTTCTTGGACGGCACCACGTTTTCCTCACGCCTGCTGCTTGCTCTCGCAGTAAACATGGCGTCCCCGGTGCCGGCGGTACCGTGTGCAGCCGCAAACTCTCCTTTTCATTCTCCGAGGAGGCGTGACAAGAAGTATGACAAAAAGTGTGACAAGAAGTGGGTCTCCAAACAAACTAAGCAGGTTATCTGCAATGTCTACGCTGGAGTTAGGCGCTGTAAGCCCGAGCTGTGGACGAATTCTGTGTGCCGGACTGTCGCCGAGCTCACCGGAGTGAGTATGCGAACGGTAACTCGAATCAAGGCTGAAGCTCTGCAGGCCCCACTCTCCTCTCCAAAGCGTAAGAAACTGGATTTCTCGGACAAAATTGGGTAACCTGGCATGACCGCCAAGACGAGGATGCTGCGCTACGACACGTTTGCGTTGGCAGTATTGTGGCGCAAAGTGCACAGCTATTTCATGCGCAATGAACTACCTACGTCCGAGAAGCTACGCAACGACGTTATCAGCGACCCTGACAGGGACATGCCGACGATCAGCACTCGCACGATGCAACGAATTCTGTGTACCGGACTGTCGCCGAGCTCACCGGAGTGAGTATGCGAACGGTAACTCGAATCAAGGCTGAAGTTCTGCGGGCCCCACTCAGCGTAAGAAACTGGATTTCTCGGACGAAGCTGGGTAACCTGGCATGACCGCCAAGATGAGGATGCTGCGCTACGACACATTTGCGTTGGCAGTATTGTGGCGCAAAGTGCACAGCTATTTCATGAGCAATGAACTACCTACGTCCGAGAAGCTACATAACGACGTTATCAACGACCCTGACAGGGACATGCCGACGATCAGCACTCGCACGATGCAACGAATGCGGAACGACTTGGGGTTCGTCTTCCGAAATAGAAAAAGGAATTCCGCATTGCTCGAAAGAGACGACATTGCTTGGCGTCGAAAGTACCTCCGAACAATCCGAGAAATGCGGAGGCAGCAGCGGTAACTTCTTGCGTGCGTTCTTTTAATTTCTGCAAACTTTCGTTGCACGTGCTTGTTGGTAAAAGTGTAGACGCGAATGATGAGCATGCGTGTGTACCTAATGGTAAGCGAAAACGAGAGGTATGCTTTGCATCAGTGCTCAACAAACGTGCTGTTGACGCGAGTGATCGAAAGCCTTACATAATCCTAACTTAAGTCACAGCAAAATTCCCCAGTAAAATAAGGTAGCTGTTCATGCTTGCGCTTGTACGGTGGATAATAAGCCGAGGATGCAATGATCTGTGCCGAAGATGTAACCGAGCGTTTCGCTATTGTAGAATTTCCTGTCGCATTGTTTGGGAAGATTTACTGCCTTTTTTCACGTAGGAGGAAGGAATCTAAATGGCTTGAAGAAAAGAATAGCTAATTTTATTTAGCGGATATGCTGTGCACATATTTGTGGATGTGGTTGCATTAGCTTTTATGAGCGGCCTGAAACATGTTTTGTAAACATTCGCTTTAGTCTTTCTCAGGGGAAGTTTTGCCAGCTTATCTTTGTTATATGTATTCAAATCGGTTTTGTCAGTGGATTCTTCGCGCTGTAACAGAGGCATAACCTTCAATCAAGGCCGCTGGTTTATTAATGGGCTGTTGCCAGTAAAAGTACGCTCTTAACTATACGACTGATTTCTTTTCTTTTACAGGACCATATACTACGTTGATGAGACCTGGGTAAATGCTGGCTACACTAAGGAGACCGTATGGACAAACACCAAAGTGATGTCCCAGAAAGACGCATTTCGTCAAGGCCTCTCAACAGGTCTCCGTGCACCGAGCGGTAAAAAGGACGCCTAATTCTTTTGCATGCTGGCAGTGCGGAAGGCTTGGTTGATGGAGCCGCCCTAGTTTTTTGTGCCAAGAAGGGCGCTGGTGATTATCACACAGAAATGGATGCTGCAAGTTTTCAAAAATGGTTTGTTGAACAGTTGCTACCGAACATCAAGCCACACAGTGTGACTGTGATGGATAATTCGTCGTATCACAGTGCTCAAGTTGAAAAGGTGCTAAGTTTATCATCAAGAAAAGTGAACATCGAGCGCTGGTTGAAATCGAAAAGTATCCCCTTTTCGGATGACCAACTGAAGAGCGAACTGCTGCAGCTCGTTAAGCAGAATAAGCACATGTTCCTTGCTTACCAGATTGACACACTTGCCAGCACTGCCGGTCATGAGGTTGTGCGCTTGCCTCCTTACTACTGCGAGCTCAATCCAATAGAGCTCATGTGGAGCCAGGTCAAAGGCTATGTTGCTTCAACGAACACTGCCTTCAAGGTCGATTCAGCCGAGAAGCTGCTGCTGGAAGCAATCGCAGGTGTGACCCCTCAAAACTGGTTCCGAGATTGCACTTGCGTGATAAGGCTTGAGGATGAGGCATGGAAGCGGGATGGCATTATAGACATCCAGAGAAAGTCACAATTTTTTGGGGCACAGATTTTAGTACTTCTGATGAGTCAAACAGCTCCGACATGAGCGCAATTGATGAACTTCCATGTGTGCTTTTTCAAAGCTTCAACCAAAGGATTACACGTGTGCCTAACCAGAAACTGCGATATTGCTTCTGAGGTCCATCAGTCACTGCTATTTATTTACACTTTTATTGCTTATTGACTTCATTTTAATTTAATCTGCTGATCTCTCTATGTTTCATTGCACTTCGCGTATGTTCTGGTTACGTTACCGTGATGTGATAACTGTGGGAATATTGTGTGCCAAAACGACTATGTGATTATGCGACATGCCGTGCTTGAGGGTTGCACAAGTTTTGACCACCCGGTGTTGTTTACCATGCACTGAAACATAAGTACACGGGCGTCTGGCATTTCTGATCCATCGAGATGCGACAGGTTCAAACCTGTGCTTTTTGTGTCAGCGGCCGTGTACTGTGCACTGTACTGTCACGGCGGCTTTGATGTGATGATGTATCACGGCCGTGAACTTTCTCATTATATGCTGCATCAGTGAGAACCACATTTCTTATTAGAGAATTTAAGTGTTCAAAATTGTGTTCATTTTTCTGTGTGATCACATGCTAATAGTGCTTGATGCCTTGTTTCATTGCTGTCACAATGGGACCTGAAAGTGTGATACCGCTTCTTGTCATTGTTTTGTTTTTCATTTACTCATTTCCTAATGTATTCTACCGTCTCATCCTTCGTTACCAATGTGTTCCTGCTATTACGTATTTTGATTTGTTTATTATAACTGGTTCTTATGGCAAGCAATGCCAGCAACGTGTTATGACTATCACGTTCTGTGCCACAAGTGCAAAAATGTTATGTTGACAGAGTTCCAGGAATGAGTTATGGTTATCATGTTCTGTTCACAAGTGCAAAATGTTATGTCGACATGGAGTGCCAGCAAAAAGTTATGGCTATCACGTTCTGTGCCACAAGCGCAAAATGTTAATAACTGATAACTGATGGGGTTTAACGTCCCAAAACCACGATATGATTATGAGAGACGTCGTAGTGGAGGGCTCCGGAAATTTTGACCACCTGGGGTTCTTTAACGTGCACCTAAATTGAAATTCACGGGCCTCGAGAATTTTCGCATATGGCTGTGATGCAATAAAAGATATGAACTGTTTTTATACATTCTTTATTTTTTTCTACCAATAACAATTGGTATTATTGACAATACCTGTTACATACTGCATGCACAGGGATGGAAAAAACATCAGCGGCCATCACACTACATGAAGGTGCTTGACCAGCAAAGCTCAATAAAAGAATCTGTATCACTCTATTCAATTAATCGTAAGTTCTCTTAAAATCTTCCAATTCAGCGGCATCATGGTACTTGCGTATTTTAGCTGCGATGTGTGCTTGGCGACATTCGTCACCTTGCATAGTTTGCATAGCTATTATATTGTCATGGGGTCGTGACGTTGACGAATGGCAGCAGTTGGCCGGTAAACGGAAAGTCAGATTACAGCAATACACACCGGCACTGATAGTGGCGAGTACAGCATTGGCTGTGGAAAAGCTGATCATCGTTGGGACGCACTGTCTTTTATACATCACGCATCGAACTTTCCAGCCTTATCACTGGTGGTCGCGCAAACTCTGAAATTGACCTGTTGGCGTCTTGCACGCAATCTTAACAAAATGATCTACTACAATTGTGAAGCTTCTCAAACACTGAGGCGCAGTTTGCACCGATCATTGCGAAGTCTTTGTGGGCGTAAATCGAATATAGCAAAACTGAAACAAGACACGCACGTGGCAGGATCGTGCCGCAAACGACCTTCCATTTCGCTTGTACCAGGGCTTAATACTGTAAACGTGAACATTCGATCATGTGCGGCGCATACCGGTATATCCTGGGCTGCCACACTTTTTGCGGACTGAACACGGAACCTAAGCTTCACTGTTTTAAAGGCTGAATAATGCTGGGAAAACCTTCTGAACAGCGGAAAATTTTCTGTGTACGAGTACATATGCAGCGCAGTAATTAGCTGCATGTATGCACACATCAAAGTTTAACTCTGACGTTTCCATTTTGCATGCATACATTTTGCTAAACACACTAGCACTGCGAGCAAGTGAAAACCAAAACGAACTGAAATCAGCTGCAAGCTGCCGGACTACTTGCGTAGTAACACAAATGTGGGGAGGGCCCGCCTCCATGGCCTTCGCTCCAATGCCAAGAAAAGCTGTCACTGAGTATAGATCTCATTCAGTGACATTACCCAATTCTATAGAAAGTCGAGGTGTATATATCCACCTCCTAGCCCAAAATTAAACAGGTCTCAGACTGTTCACTGGAGGCGATGTCAAACCAGAACTTGCATGAACCCGGTACATCTTACCCGCACGTTTCCGGACTTATACCTTGAGGCCAAATGCAAGTTATGTGATGATAGAGGAGTAGCCCTAGAGCATATACTCTGGGATTGCAAAATAGTTCAGAGGAGAATTGCAGTCCCCCCGGATGAACTAAGGGCGTGCTGAGAGCTGCACTGACTAGCTCTGATCTTCAGGACCAACTTTAGGCCATCCTGCAAGCTGTTACGTTCGACGACCAGCGGGGGCAGCTATCTTGGAAGTATCTCCTGTTTACCTGTGACGAATCGCTTCGGGAAGCTGAAAAGCCGTCCCGCCGGGAAAGATGAGCGGTGACAGCACGAAAGAATAGGAAGAGGAGACTCTTGGAAAAGTAGACGCTTTCTCAAAGTCACTCGACAGACCAGCTGGCCTCCAAGACCGCTCTTCAAACCCGTCGATGGGTTTGAAGAGCGGTCCTTGCGGCACTTGAACCTCCGAGCTGCCAGACGCAGGGCAGAGGCATGCACTGAGGACACGGCGGCCCGCGCATCGCACAGAGCCCAACCACATCGACGCTGCCTGCAGGCACCATGTCAATGGCCGGAGACGGCAGAGTAGGCAGGGTACCTGCCAATCTATCAGCCAAGCCAACGGCAGCCCCCGGGCATGGAGGCTCCTGCGGTCATTGCTCTGTGGACCAGCGGCGAGGCAGCCGGTGCTCTCCTCAGCCATCTGCCTTGGAATCAGTGAAGCATCACTGGCAGAGCTGCTGGCAGACCGCTTCTCTGCCCTCTCAGTGGCGCAGCCTGCAGCTGCAACTGGTCCCACATCCGCTAGACAGCCTGGCGGCAACCACCCAGCCTGGATGACCAGCCAGATGGCTGCCCTATGCCAGGATCCGCTCCAGGAGCACGACTCGCACTGACGAAAGCGAAACGCCGCAGCGCCCCGGGAGCAGACGGCATCACGTTCCAGATGCTCCAGAACCTGGATAGGGCGGCCCGAAGGCAGCTCCTGGGGGCCATGAACAGGTCTGGGAGACTGGCCTCCTTCCGGAGGCCTGGCTAACTGCGGTGGTGGTGCCCATCAGGAAGCCAGGACGACCAGCCACGGCCATCACCTCCTACAGGCCAGTGTCGCTGACGTCCGCGGCCTGTAAGCTGATGGAGACCATCGCACTGGGACGGCTGGACTGGATTGCAGGGGCGGTGGACTTTCTGCCCGAGCAGCAGACCGGTTTCCGTCGGCACCAGTGCACGGCCGACTCGATTGCCGACGTGATCTCCACACTGGAGGAGGCGAGAAGTAATGGGGAGGTCGCCCTCTTCATACTGCTGGACATCCAGAGCATGTTCGACGGCCTGCCACACTCGGTCATCGAGAACGCACTGGACGAACTTGCGGGGGCTGCCTTAGGCAGTTCATCAGCTCCTTCCTGACGGGACGGACACTCCGGGTGAGAGTCAGACGGACCCTGAGCAGCCCCCGCAGGGTGACCATGGGCGTCCCCCAGGGCTCGGTGCTAAGCCCATTTCTCTTCAACACGGCCCTGGCCCCCGTGTCACCCGCTGCCCCCCGGCCCAGTCCACGGTGGACCAGCTGGTGGCCAACCTCCTCTTGACGATGAAGGCAGTCAGCTCCATGCTGCCAGCATGCAGTGGCAGCCCCGACAACAGCCAAACAGCATGGCTGATCCTGCACCAGGCACAGCAGGAAAATGCCGCCTCCGCCCGAGCGTGCGCCAGTGGAATGCATTCTCGCTGCGGCAGCAGCAAGGAGACCTTTCGATGCATCCCCTGCAGAGCGATTACGACGTACTCGCTGTGCAGGAGGTCTATGTGGCTACCGGTGACCTGTGCCTCCCGGGGTACGTGGGGTACTCGAGTGCTACTGCCTGTACCCTGCCCACCTGCACTGCTGCCCCCTGCTTGGATGGCAACCACCCGCAAAGCCCCCCACGCTGCGCCATCTATGTGCGCCGGGAACTGATCCACACTGAAGTGAACATGGTCGATCTGACAGGAGGTCCCATGGAGTGCTGTGCCGTGACCGTGAGGCTCCGAGGACTGGACATGACAGTAGCCGCCATCTACATCCAGCCCTCCCTCTGGCAGCTAGCCACACGCCTCGGCCGCAACTTCCTGCTCTGTGGCAACGTGAACGCCCACCACACGGCCCGGGGAAACCGCAGTAGCTAATGATTTTATTATTTTGCAAACATAGGAATGAATCTAGCTAATCAGTTTTTATCCAGGAAGCCCACACTTGTCCTACCTAGGATAGTTGAAAACGACTTTCACCTAGAAAAAATAACTCATAACGAAGTTATATCAACGATAAATAAAATGCCACTAAATAAAGCAGCTGGTCATGATGGTATACCCACTAGGGTTTTAAAAGACAATATAGACATTATCTGCACTCCCATATGCCATGTATTCAATCTAGCGTTTGCTTCTAGCTCGTATCCAGATATACTAAAAAGAGCCAAAGTCGTTCCCCATATACAAGTCCGGAGATTCGAACCAACGAGAGAATTATAGGCCAATTTAAGTTCTGAGTGTGATAAACACAGTTTTTGAAAAACTAATTTCCAACCGATTGCAGCGATTTCTAAACGAAAACAATGTAATTTGCCCGCAGCAGCACGGCTTTGTTTCCTCCAGGTCGACACCAACTGCAGTCTTGACACTTACGCAATTAATAAATTCTGCACTTTATCAAAATAAACTAATTATAGGAATATTTTTGGATATAAAAAAGGCATTTGATACGGTTTCCCACTCTATGCTATTGCAAAAATTAGAAAGTTATGGAGTTACAAATAACTCCCTCGAATTTTTTTCCAGCTATTTATCCTCACGAAAACAAATGGTAGTAATGAGTGACTTATTCTACATACAGCACAGTCACCAGTAGAGTCCCACAAGGTTCTGTACTCGGTCCCATATTATTCTCGTTGTATATTATTGACCTCCCTAATTCTCTACAGAACTCAAACGTGCTAATGTATGCAGATGACACAGCTTTATTATTTACAGGAGACACACTCCCTGCACTGCAAACACATGTGATGGCCAAGTTACCAAGAATTTCCTCGTGGTTTTTAGAAAACAAATTAACTTTAAATAGCAATAAGACGAAATGTAGTTTTTAGATCGTGGAAAACAATGTTGACACCAGTCGAATAAACATTAGGTTAAATAATAGCCCCATCCAAGAAGTTGATTCGTTTAAATATCTGGGCGTCATATTTGACCAACATGTACATTGGGAAGCCCATATTCATAGTGTATGCAAGAAGGTCGCATACGGTTGTTGCTCCTTAATAAAAGCAAAAGAATATTTCCCTCAAGAAGTGCTCAAATCCCTTTACTATGCATTTTGCCATAGCCATATTAGTTATTGTTTGGAATATGGGGTGTGACTTACATGACGTACTTACAACCTCTACATAAACTACAGAAAAGGGCTCTGAAAATAATTAGCACTTCAACCTACAACAGTGATACATTTAATGATATTTTCCAAACACAACATGTGTTATCGGTTAAGGCACTATGTAACCATAAGATCTCAATTTCAGTTAATAATATTTTGTGCACTAACTTTCCTATTCCTCGAAACGTGTTTTCTTTTCCAACTCGCAGTACTAGTAATGCTTTGAAAGGTAATCTCAATTTACCGAAGTGTTATAATGTATATGGCGAAAGGGTAATTGAATTCAATGGCACAAAAATCTGGAATATTTTACCGCTAGAGGTTAAAACAGCACGCAATTTCAAGCAGTGTAGAAAATTCTTTTTCCTTGACAACCAGAATCTCTAACTTACATGCACCAACTAATCAGGAATATTTCTTAATATTTCTTGTGTGTTATAAATCAAGACATGTTCCGGAATTCTGCTCTTAAATTCTGCACCTGACCTGTCTGTTATATTTTTACACTGGACCGGAAACTAGCCTTCCCTGGCTATCGGTCCAGATATTTATGTAATCATGTTCATGTGAAGAAATAAAGCACTTGCACTTGCAAAAAAAAACAAAAGGAGGCAGAGAGCTTGCGGCGGTCTTCCGCATCATGGGCATGCAGGTGCTGAACTCAGGGGCATTCAGCTACGACGGGGAGGGCGGACGACCTGCACGGCCAGTGACGTTAGTGTATCTACTGAGGGGACTCACTACAGCTGGTCGACGCAGCCAGACTCCTGGGGCTCTGACCACCTGCCGATCTCCATCACTACGGCAGGAGGGAAGCGTCCGAGGACCAGGAAATGCAGCACGATAGACTGGGGGGCCTTCAGAAGAAAGCTTGACGACGTCGATGAAGGCCAACACTTCTTCGGATGCGTGGCCAATGCAGCTCAGGCAGCTACCATCCACTCCCTCATGGCAGAGGTCCAGCCAGTCCCGGAATTGAGGCACCTGAACCTCCGGGCTGCCAGACGCAGAGCAGAGAGGCGAGCACTGAGGACACGGCTACCTGAACATTGCATGGAGAATAGCCGCATCGATGCTGTCTGCAGGCGCCATGCCAACCGCCGGAGACGGCAGAGCTGGCAGGCGTTCTGCCAATCCATCAGCCAGGCCAATGACGGACCACGGGCATGGAGGCTCCTGCGGTCACTGCTCCGCGGACCAGCGGCAAGGCAGCCGGTGCTCTCTGTAGCCATCTGCTTTGGCATCAGTGAGGCATCTCTGGCAGAGCTGCTAGGAGACCGCTTCTCTGCCCTCCCAGTGGCACAGCCTGCAGCTGCATCTGGTCCTACATCTGCAAGACAGCCTGGCAGCCACCACCCAGCCTGGAGGACCAGCCAGATCGCTGCCCTACGCCGGGATCCGCTCCAGGAGCACGAGCTGGCACTCGCACTGACAAAAGTGAAACGCCGCAGTGCCCCGGGAGCGGAAGATTTCACGTTGAATATGCTCCAGAACTTGGATAGGGCGGCCCGAAGGCAGCTCTTAGGGGCCTTGAACGAGGTCTGGGAGACTGGCTTGATACCGGAGGCCAATGTCAATTGGCCTCCGGTATCAATGTCAACGCCAATGCTGACGCGGTCCCTAAGGAGGAGCCGACCGACGATGCTATTGTCGCAGATGTCACCGGACAAACCGATCCAAGCGACGACGAAGACGCCGTGGTCTCCCATGCACACACGTACGATGTGCCAACGTTGCCACAGGCACTCGATGCGGTTGACCTTCGTCGTTTTACGGCGCCCACGGTGACAGCGAAAACGGCATCAACGCGGTGGCCACTGCTGAAAAAGAAATCTTTTGCTTGCGATGTCCGAAACAAAGGAGCTTCACTGACTTTTTTCCAGCTATACCTAGCAGACAATAAAGTAGGAAGTGTGCGCATTGAGCAAGCACAATATTTGTCTTCTATTCAATTTGCGTCGCATGCGTGGTCGCGTAGCAATACAGTGGGCCGCAAGGCAGTTTCATTCTTTGCAAGCTTATAGTTGTCCACCCAACTGAGCATACATTGCCGTAAACTGTTATAATTGATATAACGAAATAACGGATGCAACAAAATAATTACGGCTCCCCTTCAACTTTATTATAACGAGGTTTAAATGTTTATGAATGTCTTTTGCATAAATGTTCCACTCTGCAGGGCCCAAGGCAAAACGCAACCTTGCGATGCGCACTCTTCTCTCCTTTAGAGGAAACCATCCTCAATAAGTGCCTGTAGCCCTGATTTCCTTTGACAACCAATGACACCTGCTACGATCAATCCTGTCTACATATGATGCAACCCTCCCCCTCTTTGTTCCCCTTTCCCTAAAGCAGTACTATTGAGGTTTCTCCCATGACATTGTGCTGAGCCTAACCCAGCTTTTCTTAGCATAAGAATCTCGACGAGTCCAGGACGAAGGCAGAGCAGAAGAATTGAACACAATACAGGTGGTATGTGGTGTCCGAAAAACTCGGTAGTGATGGCAACATCTAGGAACTGAAGCTAAAACTTTGAAGAGAATGTTGGAAGAAAAAGAGGGAATGTCAGGTTGTCGTGTCAAACCAATGGAGAAAGCCTACACCATTGTTGGCTTATACAACAGGCCTGACAAGCAAAACACCAACAAAAAAAAAGGGGGGGGGGGGGGGGGCACGGGGTAACAGAGGAAAGGGCGCTAAAGGACAAAACAAAGTTGTTCTATGCACATAGAGTGGCCCAAATGTACAATTGCACAAGCATCAAAATGTAGTTAATGACAATCCTGGGTTGATGAGTCAAACGCTTTCTCAATGTTCTCTTCTTACATGTATAACACACAGACTTTTTAACTATCCTGCATTTAACTGTCCAGACTTGAAATTTTTTTTACTGGACAACAATAAAAAGAGCAGATTTGTTTTTTATAAAGCCTGTAAGCTCGTTTGTGAGCTTTTTTTAGGTTCTGCTGCAGTCATAAACATCAAGTCAATTTGATTGTCATTGTGGTTCTAGTTCAGTTGTAGGCCATCACCGTTCACAGTACCTTCATTCGTATTGGCCTTTATGGTTGCAAACCGTTACATGACGTGTAAGGGCATGACAATACGTTACATTCGTATTGACCATGTAAGGGCACTCGGAGCTCCAACTAATAACTCGCAAACGGCTATAAGGGATGAAGACAGTAACATTTTCGAAGGAGACGCGCTGTGGTACATCGGAGACGTTATTAGGGATAGCTACCGCACAAAATAAAGCGCAGCTCAGACCCAAACAGATTCACCAACAACAGAGTAGGCCGAGCGATCGAAATTCAGCATGAAACACATTTACAGGAAAAAAGCAGAAGCAAATGTCCCCACTAATACTGCCGCAGGACCCTATGAAATCCCAATACAGCTAATCAAAGACCGCTCCAAAGAGCAAGGCACTGCTGACTAAGGCCACAGAGCAAATGATTAGAACAAAGAAAATTCTGGTTGGATTGCGTGAGAGCAAGATAACCGAATCTACAAAGGCAAAGGTAATAAGGATAAGACAAGTTTGTACAGGCCAGTTCAGTAACGTTGGTGATATATAAAATAATACAAGCCATAAAATGAAAACTAAGTGGGTGAACAGAAATGATGTACTGGGGGAACAAGAGAATGGGTTCAGACCAGGCAGATGCTTAGAGGATAATAGCTTTGCATTAACTCAGTCCAAAGAGGTTTCCATAGCTCTGAATAGACCTTTATGGATGGCATTTCTTATATTAAGGGAACCTACAACAACGTAGACAGGGAACTGTTAACGGATATTCTTAAGCACGAAAGCATAGACGCCCATTTCGTGGAGCTACTGAGAGAGATATATAGAGACAACAGAGTACAAGTTGCATGGGAAGGTCGAAAATGTAATGATGTGGTGGGAATTCACTAAGGACTGAAGCAAGGACGTCCTCTGTCTCCATTGTTGTTCACGCTTTATGCTACGGGCATAGAAAGACAACTGAAAAACAGCAAATTGGGGTTTGGTTTAACATACATGCGTAATGGACAAATGGTGCACCAGACGGTACCTGCGAATATGTGTAGCAGCACAGCAACAAATCACAGCCTTAAGTTTAGCACAGAGAAATGGGAATTATGATCTTTAATGAAGACATGTGTAATTACATGGAGTCAATTCAACAGCAAGTCATGCCCATAGTGGCAATCATTTCGCGTCCACACTTATCAAGATTAAATTCTTCTCTTGATGTGGCCGAAAAAAAAAAAAAGGAAAACTTGGTAACGCTTTCATTTCCTCAACTGAATTGCTACGAACAGCAGTCATGGAGCATTTTCTTGAGGTCTCTTTTTGGAATTATGACCTTTAATGAAGAAGCGAGTAATTATGTGGTGTCAATTCAACAGTGATACCTATAGTGAAGCAATATAAGTACCTCGACGTATACATAAACGAAGGAAAGACTTACTCAAGGACCCACCTAGTTAATTTGAAAATAAAGAGGAAGTGAAATGCAGCAATAATGAAACAGAGCACTTTGGAGCCACAATAAATATTAGGTGGTGTGTGGAATACTGGCACCAGCGCTAACGTTCGCAAATGCCATTCTATGCTTAAAATCGGGTATCTAGTCGGGGTTGGAAGTTTACCAAAGATCAGTAGGCTGGTTGGCTTTGGGAGCCCACGGTAATACCACAAATGAGGCAGTACAAGGTGACATGAGTGGGGCCTAGTTTGAAGTTAAAGCGCAGAGCAAAATTAGTTTTGAAGAAAAGAGTCAGGAACATAGATAAAAATAAATGGGTGGCTAAAGTGCACAAGTATCTGTACCTGAAAAGCGTGGACACAGAATGGAGGAAAAGGTCAAGAAAGTTGGCAACCAAGTACAGGATAATTCAAAATGTAAATAGACAACCAGGGGTCATCAGAAAGAAAGTGAGAGAAACAGAGACGGTGAATTGGATGCAAATAATGGAAACAAAAAGGACCATGGAGATTTACAAGAATGAGATGAACGAAATTAGAAAGGAAAACCTCTACAATAACACAAAAGGCAGTGCCTTGCTATTTGAGGCTCGAGCTGGTTGCCTAAGGACGAAAACATACCGGAGCAAATATTCCCAAGTAGTTAAGGCATGTGTTTGCTGCAGCAAAAGTCCAGAGATGACTCAACACATCCTAATGGAATGCGAAGGGATTCACCCATTGAGACCCGGAGATAACGTACACCTTCCAGAAGTGCTTGAATTTAAAGTGGACGGAAGCACTAACTGGTTAGTAGTCGAGATTAGCAAGAGACCTTTAGAGTATTGCTGGAAAAAAAGCAGGGATGTGATTGCTACGACCAGGTCCGTTAAAGGCAGAGGTAGCAGTACGAAGTCGATAGACAAGTTTTGAGGAAGAGAAAAAAATTAGTAAAGAGATGTATAAAAAAATGCTACAATGTATAGCATGTACAGTGAAATCTCGATGATACGAATCTCACGGGGTCACGAAAAATATTCGTATTAGCCGAAATTCGTATCATCGAAACACAATTAAAACTAGCTAAATTAAAGAGTCGGACGTGAACTCACTCAGGCACACGCACGTAAAAAGCATTTACAGTATAGATCACTTATGACATTTGGCAGCGGTGACAACCAGTAGGCGCAGGACTAATCAAACGTGTTGTCGTACTGCAGATAGCCTGAGACTCACCGCAAGAAACCGCTAGGCACAAGGGTGTCCTTCACTGGAAGCCTGAAAGCGGCGCAGCATCGGAAGCAGCCCGGCAGCTACCCACTGCGCCATCAACCCGGAGACTTGCCGCGACGAACCGCTAGGGGCAAGGTGCCCTTCACCGGAGGTTCACGGAAGGCAACGCATCGGCATCACCCGGAAGCTACCCACAGTGCATCAGCGAGAGTACAAAAGGAAGCGGTCGACACTCAACGGAACATTTGGCAGCGGTGACAACCAGTAGGCGCAGGACTAATCAAACGTGTTGTCGTACTGCAGGTTGGTACTGTTTTTTCTGTCTGTTATAGACGCGTTTTATTTTCTTTGTCACCGCTGCCAACTTACTGTGTCATTTGGCTTATCGAATTTATTTTGCACATTTTTGCACTTTCTACTCTTTGTGATGTCACAGAAGGATCGTGATGCACGCTCTGACTTGCGCGAACTACGTGCTGAGATGAAACAAATGAAGGAGGGACTGGAATTCATGGAAAAACAATTTGAAACAATGAAACAACAGTTAATGGAAGGGCGTACCGAGAGAGAAAGCTTAAGGAAGGAAAATGAGAGGCTGAAGGCTAAATGCAGTGAAAATGAGTCAGTCATTGTCGAACTGCAGAAGCGAGTTGTTCAAGGTGAGCAATACTCGCGCAGATCGAATGTTGAAATAAAAGGGCTCGTTGAGATGGAAAATGAAAACATCACTAGTCTTGTAGGCAAGATTGGTGATGTCATTGGCGAACCCATTTCTGCTAGCGATATAGAAGTGTGCCACCGAGTACCGACTCGTGAGCAGGGCAAAACGAACGTTATTGTACAGTTCAAAAGCAAGCAGAAACGGGACCTTGTCGTCGAGAAAGCCCGAAAAAATCGCATTAGGAATCGTAGCGTAGGAATCACCAGCGAAGCACAAATCTTCGTGAATGAGCATCTCTGTCCAACATTGAAGCGGCTGCTTGCACAGGCAGTTGCAAAAAAACGGGAGAATCAGTGGCAGTTTGTGTGGACGAAGAATGGAAGGATTTTCGCGCGCAAGACTCAGTCAAGTCAAGTGGTACGCATTGAAACAGATTCTGACCTCGGCAAGATTGCCTAGGGTGCTTATGGTTGTAATCTGTGTTACTTTTTCTTGTACACGCGATGTGGTATCAAGAATTTTGTCTGCCATGTGAACTTAAACTTCCGGCGCAGTCGCAGGGCATGTTCACTGCTATTCACCTTAATGTACGTTCCGCCGCCCCTAAGCTAGATGAGTTAGGCACATTCTTTAACGAGTTCAACTTCCTGTTCGACGTGATCATGTTAACTGAAACGTGGTATCACGAAGCAAGCGATATGCTAAATATGATTGACTACAATCACTATTTTATCAATCGAAGTGGCTTCCGTGGTGGCGGAGTGGCAATGCACGTAAAGAAACACATGCTCTGCGACATAATCCCGGAATTCACCTGCATTACAGCTGACTATGAAGTGCTTTGCATAAAGAGCAATATCAACATGTATGTGGCGTTTTACCGCCCACCGTCTGGTGATATGAGTGTATTCTTGGAATTTATTGAAGAAATATTAGAATACTCAACATTTCATCGCTGTAACACTGTAATAGGTGGCGACTTTAACATAAACCTTCTGAAGGATAATTTGACCTCCCGGGAATTCCTTAACAAACTTTACGCTTGTGGCTACAATAGTGTCATTAATACGCCGACACGCGTAACGACAACTTGCCAGTCCATACTAGACTTGTTTATCGTCAGCATAGACACTGATGTAGCCGCAGCTGGCACGGTATGCGCCTGCGTAAGTGACCACTGTCCTGTCTTTATTGCTTTTCCTAAAACTACTGAAAAGAAATAACTTGCCATGGGGATATCGCTAAATATAGATGTATGTCTAACAAAAATATGACCTCATTCCGTATGCGTATGCTCAGGGAAGATTGGTCTTCTGTTTATGATAAGCTAGACCCAAATGAGAGCTATCGTGAATTCTTATCTATATTCACTAGTCATTACAACAAATCTTTCCTTACGTAAGCGCCAAAGCTAACAGAAAAAGAAGAAAACCTTGGGTAGGGCGGGAGCATATCAAAATGATCAAGAAAAAAAGTCGCCTTTTTAAGAAGTTTTTGCGCACAAGAGATATTAAGGATTTTGAGGCCTTTAAAACTTACAGAAACAAACTAACTGCGGCATTGAAAAAGGCAAAGACCTCCTACTATAACCACATGTTTTCTGACATCTATCGACGGCGCCCAAACCAAGTATGGAAAGCCATCAATCAGGCACTGAACCGCAAAGCGGGTCAGAATACTCTAACGGAAATAACCATTGGCGGGAACAAACTTTCCGGCGTGCCTTTAGCTGAGCACTTCAGTGAGCACTTTTCTAATGCAGTGCAACCACTGGGAAGCATTGCTCATACTCGTATTGCTTACCATAATGCTGATACATTTTTTCTCGCACCTACAGATGAGGCAGAAATAGTACGTACATTTCTTTCCCTAAAAAACAGTAAAGCTGTCGATGTCGATGGATTTCAGGTAGAAGCGATTAAGCACGTAATTGACCTGCTTGCTCCTTCTCTAGCTTACGTGTTTAATCTAGTCTTTCAGTCTGGCTGTTTCCCAAATCTCATGAAAATCGCAAAAGTTTCTGTTATATTTAAAAGTGGAGATATTAATGATGCTAATAATTACCGACCAATTTCAATAATACCTGTATTCTCTAAGGGATTAGAGAAAATAATATTCTGCCGCGTAAATAGCTTCTTTAACAAACACAATATACTTTCAGAGTATCAGCATGGTTTTCAACGTGGTAAATCTACACAGACTGCGCTGTTAGCTCAAAAAGAATTGATAATTAAGAACATCGAAGAAAAAAAGTTTACGCTTGGTGTTTTCATTGACTATAGCAAGGCCTTCGATACCCTAAACCATTACATTTCACTCGGGAAGTTGAACGCTTATGGGGTACGTGGTGTATCTAATGCATTGTTTAGTTCATATCTGTCTGAGAGGAAGCAATGCGTTTCAATTGCTAACTGTTTTTCTTCTTCTAAAACCATTTCTTGTGGCGTGCCTCAAGGAAGCATATTAGGACCAATGCTCTTCATTATCTACATAAATGATATTGTTAAGATAAACAATGATGCCTCATTCCTACTCTACGCCGATGACACTAGTATTTTTGTTTCTGGACAAAATACAACTGAAATTGTTGCCAGAACCCAAAGTGTACTTTCAGATGTGCTGCAATGGTCCACTGCTAATGGGCTACGAATAAATGCGAAAAAAACAAAAGCTGTTTTTTTCAGATCCCGAGGCATGGAGGTAAACGTGAACCAATCATTAACGCTTGAGGGAATACCCGTTGAAATAGTAGAGAAACATAAAGTTCTGGGTGTGACTTTTTCTGCTCATATGACATGGACTTGCCATATTGAATCACTGACCAAATCATTATCGCGTGCTGCTGGTGTTCTGTCACGATGTAGGCACTTTCTTCCAGAAAAAGCTAAACTTCAGATTTATCATGCTCTGTTTTCTTCCCATATAAATTACTGCCTGTTAGTCTGGGGCACCACAACCCTAAGTAACATAAAAACAATTCACCTATTGCAGAAGAGAGCACTTCGGTACATTGCAAACGTCCCGTGCAATAGTTCTACAGGTACATTGTTTGCTCGCTATAAAATAATCAGTGTGAAACGCATATTCGATTTTCGTTTGATGTATGCTTATTTCTTCGCAAAGGAACAATTCAGAGCGTTTATTAAAGATTCATCCAACATAAGCATGCATTACATGGATTCACGCACCCGCAGCGCCGACAGGTGGCTTGTTCCTCGTTCGCGTACGACCTATTTTTTGCAGTCTCTTAGATTCACAATGCCATCCCTACTTAATAAATATGAAGAGAAAGACTCTAACTTTTCTACGTTTACAAAAAAACAAATGCGTGAATTTTTTCTAACTCTTGTGTAAACTTTTTTATAATATACTGTTCGAACATGATCAAGAATGCTTCATTACTCTTTATATTGCGTTTATTGTTTTCGTCATTTTATATGTGTTCACATGAACTCCGAATATTTCAGCTCCAAAACACAACCGTCCTAGAGTGTACTTATATATCCTCATTTGTTCTACTGTTCCATTGTTGTATTTGCACAACCTCTTTTTAAATTTTTTTTACCTGCATCTTTTTTTTTCTCTTATTGTAAATTTGTTTTTGAAAGTATGCATTTTAACACCGCTGTCATGTACGTGGGCCCTTAGGCATTTTCAAGTGGTGTTATTACCACTTTTCGCCTAAGGGACCCCCAACTGTCGTTGGAAATAAAGATTTGATTGATTGATTGATTGATAACATAACTGTTTATAGTGCAGAACTGGCCACAACGCGGCCTTTTCCGACTGCCGTTTACCCTCCCATAGAACTCCATGTATACGCATACCGCTTACAGTGCAGCTGCGTGAGACGAAATACCGGTTATATTGTGGCTGCAGCTGGAAAATCTCGCCGAGGTGCGCCCACCGACGGGAGATCAACGAGGGCGATGCGGAGGAAGAGCATGAGACGTGGAGCATGAGTCCAAGGGCGATAAAATCGTCGCCGCGCGCCGTATGTGTGAGTGAAATCGCGCCTTTCACGCAGGGGACGCGCACCTTCATGCACGGCCGGGCGCTTCAGTCGAGCCCTGCCCTGCTTCCGTCGCGCGAAAGGCCGGGGGGGGCGCAAGGGTAACTGGCGACGCAATCTCCCACGCGAAAGGAGCAAAGCAGGAAGGCAGCGCAAGTGGGAGGGAAGGAGGGAGGGGGGGGGGGGCGGCTTCTAAATGCATTCTTGTACTTTGTGCTTGTGCCGGCTGTCGGGGTTGTCGCGCGCACTGTATCTTGAAAGCGATCTCCACACGGCTCTAACCTTTGTATGCGCTGTGCTTACGCCGCTCAGTTTCCGTTGAAGCGATAGACCGCAGGAACCTTCGCTCGCTGCCCTTGGCTCGCTGCAGCGGCCGCGCTTCCCCACGCCTGCGTGGGGAAAAGCGCAAAAGCAAGAAAAGCGCCTCCGCGTCAAACTCTTCGCGCCCAGTCGCGGCCTCCGCGCTGTCCGGCCGCCGCATCCGCGCCTCCGCACCAAAAGAGAAAGGGAGAAAGCGCGTGACTGCGCGCTGTTCTCTTTCGCGGCCGTTGTATGGGGCAGCATTTATTCGTATCAACCGACGCGGGTCGAAAATCTATTCGTAACAACCGTTCTCTAGCACATTGCAAAGTAATGGGGCTCGGCCGGGAACACAGAAAAATTCGTATCATCCGGAAATTCGTATTAGCCGTGATCGTATCATCGAGATTCCACTGTATACTACACCTGAGTAACTCAAGCAGGCTAGGTGACTATTTGTCACCGCCCCGTTTCAAAGGGGATGCCAATAAATCATCACCAACAGCGCTGCTCATGGGAGCAAATGAAAATGTCGCCAGGCAGAGCAGTTGCGTAGGCGTATTGTGTATGGGAGAACGGACTATGAGATTGTGAATATCCTTTGCTGCACGCTCGGGTTGGATGTCCGTAGCTGTAGTTGAAGCAGATGAAGGCTGCGCAGAACCTGACACCACTGGCCCGGCTTTGATCACGACGGCAACCGGCAGTTCGCATGTCTGCAGGATCAAAAATGTAGCTACAGAGGGTGTTTTGGCTCCAGTTGCAACAAGTCTGTGCTTTATACTTCCAGCGTGCCTTGTCACCGCTCTTCCCATGTTGCTTTGCAAAAACTGCTTTCTGCATAGCGCACAGTATACCACGTTTGCATTACTTTCAACGCGCTTAACCCAGGCTGCAAACTCGCGTTTCGGATTCGTGCAGTCCTAGGTGAAAGTGCACTTAATGCCGTCATATTTGTCACCTCAAACAAAGCTTGTGTGTGGCACCACTGCACTGATTAAAACTAAGTTCATGACGGCGTCACTAAAAAAACCCTGACAATTCGTTCACACTCGTACGCCAATATCGGGAAAGCACAGATCTGGCCATAACTCATGCTTTTCTTTCAAGAAGCGTTGTTGGGCGAAGTGGCTCAGTTCCAGAATCTTTTTGTTTACAAATGTATAAGTATGTATATGTATACACATATGTATATGAGGCTTTTTCCACAATCAGATGCACGATGGAAACTCCACGTCCAAGTACGGTTTTCGCTATTGCACAGTAGTTGCCTCAGCAGCTTTGTTTTGCTGCTTCTCGCAGAGAAGCAGCAACTGCTTCTCTGCGAGAGGAGTGCCAGAAGCGGCGCGCCCCCGCAGGACCGGTCGGACGGCGAGTGATGACGTAGCTGACGTCATGTCACGTGAGGCGCAGGCCTGAAGAATTTTTAGGAGGTGTTGGTTAAACCCGGAGAGACTGCAGATGCAGCCGGCGTGGGTTGAAACTTTGGACGCAAACTTTATATTTGTGATTGATTTTTAGGCAAGATCCGAATTCTGGCATTCTACAATTGAAGTGGCACGTTTGCCTGATGATGCCGATCAGGTGTTGTGTGCCGGGGGGCTGTTCCGGCTACAAAGGCACTACCGAAAAGGTATCGCTATTTGGCATGCCGAGTGTTTGTGAGCACTTCGAGAATTGGAAGCGAGCCATACCACGGCAAGAAACAGACGATTTCAGCTTCGAGTCCAAGCATGTGCATGTGCGCGCGAAGTACTACCGTGAGCAATATGAGCTCGAACACGCGAGCGCGTGGAAAATAGCCTCAAACCCTACATCGGCCGATTTGCAGCGGCCGCTTTTGGAAACAAATTGGAAAGGGCGCCGCACTTCCGCTGGCTGTTCACACTCCCACCTCGATATTATTGCTGCAAAACGGTAGCTTGTAGCATGTCACTGGCCGCTAGCGGTGATATCAATTCACATCAACGCGCACAGCTACATCAAATGACCCATCAGGCTATGCAGCTGCTGAGATATCGGCTGTGACGTAGACTGCCATAATGCACAGGTCATGCTTGTATTAAATCTAGGCGGTGTTGGCTGAGCCACTTTTATCATTTATTTTTTGTACGCTTGCGAAGCGGGAGTGCCAACAGTTAGCGGAAGAGCGTCCCTCATTTTCCCTCCGGTTTCGGCAGCGCCATCCACGTATGACATCTAGGTTTTGAGGCTATTTTCCACGCGCTCCCGTGTTCGAGCTCATATTGCTCACGATAGTACTTTGATCCATCATCCATCTCCGTACGGACGATTTCACGATAAATGGTGACGTCGTATCGTTGCCGAGGGACAAGTCGCGCCTCACGCCCACTGCCATTCCTCGTGTTTTCGACAGCCTGTGTGTGTGTGTTGATATTGATAGACGGCAAATGATTTGCATAGCCACTTAGTTTCCGTTCTTGCCTATGGATTTCGTATGCTGATAGCAACAGCTATTGACAATTCTAACATTTGCTTAAGGTTGCTACCTCAGCGCTGCACGGCTCACAAAAGGGCAATGCCACAGAAGTAATTTTGTTTCCGGAAACAAAGTAGGCTTCCAGCCGTGATAAATGGGACGTTAGAAACTTAGTGCAACAGGAAAAAACAAGATGCCAGTTTTCTGTGTCAATACAACTTTTAGATCGTTTTTGAGCTCTACACTACAGCAGTGCCGAGTGAAAGCGAAAATCCAATGTTATTTGTCATTAGAATTTCCGCGAGTTACAACGGCTACATTTGCTTCAAAGAAAGCTCACGATTCAAATACTATTATGTGTCGCAGTTCGCCGAGGAGTTATGGCACTGGGTGCAACGAACGGTCAATCCTCGTCACTCTGCGTGTGCGAGTTGATGAATAAGCGCAATGCTGAGTCAGTCGGGCATAATCGTTTGGGTTTTCATAGGGTACATTGACAACGAAAATCACGTTTTAATACTTTGTCACACATTTGGAATAATAAGTACGAAAACTAGCAAAGCTTGCGATACATGAAAATGACAATAC
Source organism: Dermacentor silvarum (assembly GCF_013339745.2). Lineage (NCBI taxonomy): Eukaryota > Metazoa > Arthropoda > Arachnida > Ixodida > Ixodidae > Dermacentor > Dermacentor silvarum. The sequence goes on along the minus strand of NC_051160.1, from coordinate 143,219,564 downwards.
TTACCTTCAAGCAAGCGCTTCATTCACGGCTACGATGTGCCGATGTACTTGTTTAAACTAATTCTGACGTCATAGAACATTTTGTTACGTGTGATTAGAACCTGTCACCATCGCCTGAACGACTCGAGTGCAATCGGAATTCAGTAACAGCACATGACCTTGAGCTCAGGTTGTCGTTTACTGGCAACGCCAGGCCGCTAATGTCTTATTTTTTGTACAGCACATAAAAGTCACTTAAAAGTTGTTAACCGAAGCCGGTTGGGCCAACTAACAACAGATTGCTCAGTAAAAAGAATTCTACGCGCGTCGTTTGCAGACACACGGAACCGCCAGCTGACTGAGATTGTTTACTTTTTGTATGCGCCTTGATTACTCTCAGATGTTCAAGTTTTGATACTGTAACTGCTAATACAAAATAGAATGTATATAAAATCGAAAAGAAGCTGGGCTTTTGGCCTCAATGCGACCAGAGCAGAAAAAATACCGCGGCTGCCTGCGGCGGCCGCTCAGCTAAGTGGCCTTTCTTTTACTATGGTGCCCATAGCGGCAGGCGCTGGCTCTATATCAAACTGATGCGGGAGTTTCGTGACCAGAAAAAGCTATTAAGGGACTATGGTACTATGTTGGGCGAGTTGGTGCACGGCTAATCCGCCGTACTGTGGCACAAGGCAAGAAACCATAAGGAGACAGAAAGCCGAAATTACCCATAAGAATATTAGTCCCGTTTTCATTAAAAACTTTGAAAGAGTAATGCCATCTAAGACATTCTCCGTACAGACTAGCTGAGAGGCAAATATTGAAATTACCAAGAAAATTTCATGTAAAAATAAGAGAAGGCATGTGAAACAATGACACATGAAAGGGATTGTAATTGCAATGGTCTTCACATATTTGCCTGGGTTATATTTCGTGTTTCAGTAGTACAACACAAGAGCTGTATTATGCAGTACTAAAGTAGAAATATGAGAGGCAGTTTCATCAGGAAATGTGTGCACTAAATATATATATATATATATATATATATATATATATATATATATATATATATATATACGAGCACACAGCACGAAAATCACTGCACAAACGCGAGGACCTTTGTGCAGAAAGAACGGAGCCGCCTCACCTAATATTCCAGTTGAAAGGCGAAGCGGCCTGTGGAATCTCGTTCGACATGCAGTGTTATGAGAAAATGCGACCACAAGAACGCAATAGAAAATCAAGGATCTTCGATGCATGTGTTCGCAGTCAACAAAAGTCCTTAGTGCACTTATGTGCACTAAGGACTCCCCTCCAGGTTCATCAGCCAAACATGAATGAGAACCACAGCGTGTACGGTCATGTGTTCAGTGCTTGCCATATATCCTGTGCAACACCATTCCTACAAAGAATCACAATAGGATTAGCACACATCGAGTTATTTCCCCAACTGCAGCTAAAAGTGGATGGCTGCGTTCCCAGCACACGCAACAAACCAAATGTCACGTGTTCCGATGCCCTGTGCAAATGCACATGAGCTTTGACTTTTGAAACGTGATTTCCAGTACGTGGTCTTCTCAATGGAAAGATCATACTTGCATTATCATTGCACTAGCATAATGCTCACGCCCCCGACATTAGCCATTTTCTTTTTTTGAGTAATCGTTGTAACCTTGAAAATCACTCAAGCGACTTCCGTCATGCGTGTTGCGGCCAGTGATGATTGCGCATGGCAGCCGAGCGGAGTTTCCCAACATTTCTTTTTCCAAAGATTTTCCGCCATTGCATGCACAGCAGCAGAAACGAGAAAAAAAAAAGCGGGAGATATGGACTGCACGAATAAGGCACGCAATATGTGCACAATTTACAATATGTAGGCGGATGGCCCTTAGAAAAAGGTACTTTTAGCAAATAAACTGTTTCTGCAGTTTCTGCTTGAGTAGATCCTATACTCTTATTCCAAAGGCCCGTGTGAGGCCTTGACATTGGATGCCTATGTCATGGGGAGCTAGAGACACTGTCCCGAGTGAAAGCAATGGCAAGGGCTATGTGCAAGTGCTTGCGATGGCTATCATGACCATAATGCTCATGCGATAAGTGCTAGCAGCAGTGAGCACATGTGCATTTCCTAAAGCGCTATCGCTCCACTTACCATTTCACTGTAGCGCGGCTTTAGAAACTTGAATGGATTGTGATCTTCAATACCTTGCGCACACCAGCTGAGCGACTTCTAGCGGATGATCCATAGCAACCACGACAGCACAGCAAGTATGCCGGAAGTGTGCGTAATGTCTGTCCCAATAAAACAGCCTAATCAGGCGTACTATGCTCTCTATTTTCTAAGGGCATGCAAATTATCATTTTTGAGACCGAATTGGATGCAGCAAAAGACGAATTGAATAGTGACAATTCGATTCGCAAACAGAATTGAATAGGACAATATTAGAATGGTCATTCAAAGTTTTGAATATTTGCACACCCCTACTATTTTTTTTTTTTAATTTCCAGCAAATTTATGCTCACAGTACACCCGCAACCTTCGAAATTAGGGTTGTTCTGCCTGGATAGAGTTCTATGACTGCGGTATATTTGGGGCAACAGCCAAACAAGTAGATATTTCCCCCCTTTTTTCTAAACACAACTGAGTGGCGTCGCCTGGTGGGGGAACCTGAACTATGTGCAAGATGGTGGCCGTGATACAATCACCTGAAGTATTCATATTTTGCCCAGATGATCGAAGAGTGGAAAATTTGTGAGCAGAATTGGTGGACTTCAAGAATGTTGACTTGTTTTATGAACAGTTGCCCCTCACAACCATGCCTCAGTGGCGCTGCGGGACTCGAATAATGGGTAAAGCAATGCAAAAGGCATTTACATTTCTACCCGTGTGTTGTCCAACTTGTTCACAATCGCTATACTGGGCTACACTGCCGGCCATAGATAGTCATTCGAAAAAAATCCCCCTTAATCCTAAGAGGAGGCGAAAACTGTCACAGCATGTTATGCAGTGAAACAGCTAAGAACATGGCGTGTTCACAGACTTTGATAGAAAACTCGTGCATTTTGACACTTGCCTGGGCAGCCCAAAGCGCACACTCACATGGTTGTCATGGTGCTCCTTCAGGAGACGCAAGTGGAGAAAGCCAGTTCACATCCGTGTGCCCAACAGCTGAAACAAAAGTAAGGGACAAGTGACTTGAAGTAACTATTTTGCTTAGTGCAACAATATTTGACAACCAACAATAGTTGATATGTTGGAAAACCGAAGCACGGTAGCTACATGGGCGAGTTGGTACAACTGCATCTTTACTTAGGTACACTGCGAACAAACAAGGAGAAACTTTGTCATGAGTCAGCGTTCGTGCTGTGTCTTTCTCCTTGTTGATGTTGGTTCGTTCACGTTGTTTGATAATGAAAAACAGCACCAAAAGTAAATTTTTTCATCTGCAGTCATTTTGTTTACCTAGACCAATGACATGAACGTGGCTGTAGTGTTGACTGCACATTGCATATTTGAAGCTGCGTTGTATAAATGCAAGAAGGTTCAGAGAAAGCCCAATTTGTTGCAGCTGTTTCTTTTTCGTGGTTTTTCGGCTGCCTGACAAATACGTAATCTTGTGCTGTAAAAAATAAAATGCCACTTTAATTGTAACTAAGCAGTAATTTTGGCTTATCAGACTTTATATAGCAAGACACATGATCCCGGACACAAATAATGACATGGGTCATCAAAAAAAAAACAAATTTCCTGTAGCCTTTTCACTTGATAAGCGATCTGAAGTGCAGAGTCCAAAATTCACTCATATTTTGTGACTTGATGGATTTATTGAAGATTTATTGCATGCCTGAAGAACCTATTCCAATTTACTGAGCAGAGATCAGGTGCTCCCAAAGTGACTTGATTGATAAATGGATTTATTGGTGCAAGGGCCAGTTCTGGCCAAAGCACTCCAACACATGGTGAAATGAGTTGTCAACAGTATATTATGTCGAGCATGTAACATGGCTGTAAAGGGGCCTAAAATCAGTCGCTGTGTAATATACCTCTGCCACTCGGGCACCCACAAACGCCCTTTAACTCTGTCATCTTTACATCAGGGGAGTTGCGCTCCACGCCAAGTTAAGTTAAATGGAAATTTTGGGTGAAGGGAGTTAGGCAATGACCATTACGGCTGGATGGAGTACTCTCGTTCCCATATAGCTATGCTGCGAAGAAAACCACACTAATAAAATCGTCAACTGGCTCACTTATAAATTTGAGCATTTTAATTTTTTTTGCCTTGGTGTCCTTAAAAATTTCTTTTTAAGGACATCAGCACCTTTACCCTCTACACCACGTTGCCCACACACGAAAGCAAGAGAACAGTGTGGCCAGCATCACTTTCAACTTAGCTATGCTTGGAAAACAGTCTTGCGGCAACCTACAGCAAACTTTTTCACTGTTTTTATTACATTACATACTGCTTAAAAACATCTGCCTGTAGATTACGTTAACGGCGACTGCATATGTGAACAGTTGCACGTGGAAGCGCAGCAGCGCCATTTCCGTCCCATGCAGCAACCGTCGAAAGCTTGCACTGTGCCATGTAACACAGCCGCAACTACATTGCTGTAAATCTCCAAGGAATTTTCATGTTTAATAGAGTTTGCGGGTGCCCGTGTGACAGGGGTATAAATGGGTAAAATACAGGGTTTGTCCGGGAAGTAGTAGGACTGATTTTTTCCCGCCAAAAATGTGGTGAAGGAGGGGGATAGGTGGTGCGCTGGTTGGGTGGTAGGGGGTCTTAGTAGCTACGAGCACACCAGTCATCTCCAAGCCTTCACAGAGTGTAGATCAAGATTAAGGTGAACCCCTTTCAAGGTGCCTTGTCATCTGCACAATGAATCATTTGTTAGAGCAGCGTTATGCGAAGTTTTGCATCAAACTGGGTAAAACTGCGAGTGAGACATATGACATGATCAAGACTGCTTATGGGAGTGATGCCATGGGTCGATCAAGTGGTTTTGAGTGGCACAAATTGTTTCAGGAGGGAAGAGAGTAAGGAGAAGATGAGCAACGGTCAGGACGCCCTTAAACAGCAAAAAGTGACGAAAACTTCTGGCGTTTTTCACTGGTCGATCTGGGGCAGGATTTTTTGCTCCACGGCGATGAATCCAAATTTCGCTGGTGGAGTTGGAGCAGGTTCGCGCTTTCCACAGGTCGTTTCGGATCAGCTCGCTCCACGTCAGATCGCTCTCACTTGCTCCGCTGCTGAGGCGCGAATTCGGGCGGAAATAGGATGACGCATACATCACTTACGCTCGCTGGAGGACGGCGATTTTAGTGGCCATGAAAACGCACAGAGCGGAAGTCTTTTTGTGACGTGTGCGCACAGACTTCCGGTACAATCTAGTGCGGAGCATTTTCGCTCCCCGCTGGCAGATTAGGATTGGTGAAATGTGAGCACTCGCTCCAGGATTTTGGCAGCCACTCTAGATCGTACAGTGAAAAACACCATTATTGAAAGCACGAAATATTTTGAACTCCGACCGCAGATTGAGAAAAGTTTGTGCAAAATTGGTGCCGAAGGTGTTAATCGATTAAGAAAAACAGAGGTCTTGTAATTTGTCAAGAACTTCTTGATTGTGTTCGTGACGATCCAAATTTTCTTGACAACGCTATTGCCGGAAATGAGTCGTGGCAGGACCCCGTGACAAATCTCTGAATGGCACACCCCCGCCTCACCTCGCCCCCCCCCCCAAAAAAAAGCCCGCATGAGCAAATTGAAAATTAAATTTATGTTGATCTTTATTGACTGCAAAGGAGTGGTTTACAGAGAGTTTGTACCGCCTGGTCAGACTGTGGATGCTGCATTCTACGTGGAAGTACTTGAAATACTCAGAAAATGATTCGCTCGCATCCGTCCAGCAGTAGCTGTATCATGAAGGCTCCATCACGACAATGCGCCGAGCCACACTGCCTTTGCTGTCATGGACTTCCTGATCAAACACGGCACCACACAGCTTCCCCAGCCACCCTACAGCCCAGATGCCGCTCCTTCAGACTGCCTCTTCCCCTGACTGTAATGGGTCATGAAAGGACAGCACCACGGCTCGGTGCAGGCCGTAACGAAGGAGCTGAAGAGCATTCCAGTTTCTGCATTCCAGGGAGCCTTCAGTGATTGGCAGAGTCGTGGAACCGCTGTGCTGATGCAGAAAGGGCATATTTTGAAAACTATTAAATCAATGTGTCAAAATTGTGAATAATAAAAAAATTCAGTACTACTACTTTCCAGATATATCCTGCATATGTGACTAAAACCTTGACAGTGACAACTGAGATGTGCTACCACCAGAAAATATAGGTTCAGATGTGATCATAAGCTACAACCAGGGCTCGTACACAATATTTGGCTTAAAATTCAAGGACATTTCAAGGATGCAAAAAGGCAGAATTCAAGGAGTGGTAGCGTAATTTTATTTCCTCACATCACTTAGGAAAGGCGCCCTATTTTCGCATTAATTTCTCTTTCAAGAGCTGTTATCTCCGCTCCTTTTTCTTTGGCTGTTCGACGGAAATTGTTTGCCTTGACAAGTCCAGGTCATTTTTTTGCTTCGGCGTCTTCCGAAAAGCGATCCGCTGACTCCTGCAAGCACCTTCAGAGTTTTTTGGAGCTTTGCCTTCTCTTGCATGCTCTGTAGCTCTAGCTCGAGTGCTTTTCTCTTCAAGGTTAGCTGTTGTGCTACAGCTTGCTTCTTCTGTTCGTCCATGTATAACGCATACCTATGCCTGGCTTGGAGCACTGATGACTCCAGTTCTTTCGACAGTGGAATGTTAAGCAACCCCCCATGGGTTTTCACAGCCTCGCAGATGACTCGTGAGATATACAAGAGCTCTGCCATATTTTCGACCGCGATCTGCTTGCTTACACTGAAACCACTTTCTACTGAAGCCTGCCCATGGCTAAGCAAGAGAAGGACCTTCAGTACTTCCCATAACATCGAGAATGCCGGGTCATGCTTCAAAAGGCGCACGAAGAGAACATCAAAGCGTTCATGGTCTCTTTCATAGTTTTGCAGTTCATGCCGTTTTTCTTGGCAGAACTGAATGTACCGTGCACACACAGTATCTCTCTTGTGCTCAGAAAGAAGCTTACTGGCAATTAAACAGTTAAGAACAACTTTCAGCTTCCCAAGACACATTTCTGTCTTCAACAGCTCTCTGGGGTCGAAACATGACAACCCTCGAACCAGAGTGTACCTAAGAGGTCTTCTCTCCATGATTTTCAGAATAATGTTCACAATGAACTTCCGACACTTGCCCCTAAATTCAAAAACACACTTGGTACTCGCTTTTCCGCTCTTTAAGATCCTCTCAGCCAAACATCCAACGTCCACCTTCTCAAGTGACGTGTAATTGGCAGTATCATGAACATCATTTCGCAGCACTTTCGTGATGCTCGTGGCTTCTGTCAATACTCAGCGCTTCACAAACCTTGCAAGGAGGCTCCTCAAGACAGTTTCAAGCTCTTTTGCTAAAAAAACGTCTTTGGAGAATCACTCTCAAAAACAGTCAAGAAAGGCTGCACAACCATTGCAACGTTTAGGGAAAAGTTCAGTTTCGCAAGTGCAAGCTGGTCCTTTAGAAAAGCACTGACGTTTTCATACTCTCTACATTTCAGCAAGGGTAGCCTATGGTTGCTCACTGCTTCGGTGTAGTGCCTCACATGCTCCCACATAGCCAGGGCTCTCTCCAGTACTGGCACGTTCTCAACCGAACGGTGGGGTATGAAAGTGGAAACAGCTTGCGTTCCACAATCTGACGTGAACATCAAGTTTTTTTTCAAGGTATTCATTCAAGGTTTCGTCAAAAAGCACAACAAAATTGTCAGACTTCTCCATCATTTGTTGTACTTGCAAAGTGAAAGATGGATGCAGACCGTGGCACGCGACGTACACACATTTTTTTCTCAGAGCAAGTGAAGCTTCTAGCGACCTCGCTATCCAGAAACATCTTTCCGAATAGCCGGGAAATGGATCCACTGGAGCTGTAGGAGTAGTGACGACACAACTTTCATCGTCCACAAAATCTCTGCTTAGATCATGAAATCACACTTTCTGCAGTCTTCGTCAAGTGTTGCAGCCCGAGAGGAAGTTGCCGTGCATTCACGCCGACAAGCAGCCTCGCACGACAGATTTGCCGCTTGCATGAAACTTGCGACAGATGAGCAGCCCTCAGCTGCTGCAGCTTTGGATCGGTGCTTTGCGCCTTTCTGGCGGCTCTTCAAGGCAGATTGCGCCATCGTTGCAATGTTGACCAACTTCTGACATACTGCGCACATTGCTCGATAAGGATCGCTTGGTTCCGATCTCGCCCAGTGACCATAGTCCGCACGTTGCAGCCACGCAGGCTGAAACTTTCACTTCCCGCCCAACATCTTGTCAAAGTAAACACACAACGCAAACGCGAACTTCACTGAAATGGCGCACACGAGGCCGAGAGATGGCTCGACTATAGCGCCTAAAAGAGCACTTACTAGTGTGCCAAGCGCGGGTGTCGCGGTAGCACCGAGTGTGACGCCTGCCGCCGCCGGCAGCTTGGTGCACTGCACTACGAGACTGTGCCGGACCCCCCATGCTGAGACATGGCCGGACTTCAGGCAAGACACGACGTGAGTCTCCGCACTTGCCCAGCGATCTGCCTCTTATGTTCTTGTCCCAATCGGCGATACGTTCGGGGTCTGCGGACGCGCTGGGTAATGAGATGAGCCGTTTCTTTCACGTCTCTGTCTGGGAAATCGCGGTTTCGCGACCTGTTCAAAGTTTCTTTAGACAGACGAGTGCACACATAGATACAAAACACCCACTCACAAGAAAAGACTGCAACGAAAGCGGCAGCAAGGCGCGTAGCAATCAACACATCGCAAACGAACGCGAGTCGAACACAGCAGGGTTTAGCATGGTGCCGACAGGCATCGTTGTCTGGTGACCCACGGCTGCAGGCATCACTGCCCGTCCCACCGTTGGAGACGCTCGGGGGACGGCACACTAGAGTATATTCTAGGCACTATACACCAACCGAGCGAGCGATATGCCTCGCAATGGATTGGATTCGATTTCCAATGCATATTAGTTGCCAGACAGCTGCGGGATTTAAAACCAAAACTTCCCGATTTTGCCCTTTATTCAATACAGCTTGTTTTCAAGGGCATTCGTAAGCGAAAGGGCCTTTAAAATCAGTGTGACTTGCAGAGTACATCGTTAATTTCCTCTAGCGGAACAAATCCCAAGGGATTTTCAAGGATTACAAGGTTTCAAGGATGGGTATTCAAGTAGGATGGACCTACTGCTGCATCCCAAAATGACATTTCATGCATGATCCATAGAACCATATGCACAGGTCATGAAAGGTTACATTACAAATTTTTTTTTTTTACAAATAAATGGAATGAAGAGATGGAAAAAAATATTGCACAACAGAAGCGATTATGTATGCTAAAGACATGCCAACAACTAAACGTCAACACAGCAAAAGAATTGCCTTCATAAAATTGGGCAGAAAATATCCCGGTGGTTCGAATGCGAAGCACATATCATGAGCAGTGCAAGGGTCCAGGTGACAGCTGTGAATTACGTTCAAAATTACGTGAGGTTTTGTCACATCAGTATGGAACGTGCCATTGGATACCTGCACAGTGGGCATCATGTAATCACACATTTTGGAAACCAGCATCGCAGAACTTATCTAGCTGACTGCATAAACAAAGCTAGTAGGTAAACTCGGCTCAACTAGAAAGTGCAAGCTTTGGTGCACTTTATCCCAGGAGGGCACAAACAGAGCCTTTGGCTACAGGTCACAACAGTTCATGCAATTACCTTGTATGCTTATGTCAAAACATTTAATTGAAAAAGAAAGGACAAAAACAATGGGCTCAACAGCGTGCAAGATGATTTCAGGCCACTGATCACAAAGCAAACTTATGAACCTGTATTCGAAATGCAATGAGTAGTAGTCACTGCGCTTTTTCCCTGTACAAGTATGCATTACTCTTTCACACAGGAGCGCGGCTGTATGCATCACAAAACGGACATGTACTCCAAACGACTTGGGTTGAGGAAGCATCCTACTGAGCTGCCGATACCGGTAACACGAAAATACACCTCAAGCTGAAAATATTTTTTGACGCAATACATGAAAAAGAATTTACTTCGCGGAACTGAGCACTGGTAATTATGGTGACACAGAAACTAGAAGCTACGCCTATTTCTACGCGTGACGAAAGTTTGGAGACTTTACGCGACGCTCCCATATAAGGCGGGAATCGCCGCATTCCGACGAACGTCTTCATTGCTGATCGGGAATGCTCGAGTCACTGTGACAAAAATATCAGCGCCTTTATCAATGTGCGATGTCTGCTAGAGAGAAAGTGCACAAGAAGTGTTTCATAAGGCAGGTTAACACCGCGGGTGCTGTCGACAGCAAAGCGCAAGGCCACGAAGCTGCACGTGACATCACGCACGCACTCCACACTTGTTACGCAGCCAACATTAAACATGGCGGAAAAGCAAAATGAGGTGCAGACCAAACTTTTCCGCAGCATTACCAGTCTGCGTGTGTTTAGCGCTACTCATTACAAAGAGAACCCTCGTGACTATAGCGCGTCCTCAGAAACAATAGCCAATAGCTAGCACTAGCGTAAAAAGTCGTTAAACTATATCTGCTAGCAGGAAGCAGCGTACGGTCACTGAAAAGCTGTCGGGGTTTTGGTCGCAGTGTCAAAAGTACGCGCTCAAGAGGTTAGAGAACCATTTCATGTAGCACAGCGATTAGGGGCCGTTGACAAGCAGAGAAAAGAAATTCCGAAATAACGCTAATTTAGTGTGAGGTCACGCTATACAGGCGACATATAGGCGGCTTACATGGGGAAGCAGCCAAGCAACAACCAATGTCCTGTGGCAGGGCTCCAAGGGGTCCGCAAAAATCACCTTGCACGCGCGCGAAGCACATACAACACACGTGCGCACATCGCCTCGCCACCCGAAAGTTGAACTGCCGCGCACAAAGCGCAAAGCACGACTGGGCCGGACTACCTGAACGTCGCCCCCAGAGGGCTCCGATGTCGCTGCGCATGCGTGGGCTGAGAGAAGGTGAGAAAGGAGAACAACTCTCCTTTGCCGAATGTGACGTCACATTGTTGTTCTTTTTTTTTTTTTTTTGCTTTTTGAAAAAGCTACTCTCGAACTCAGACACTATGGTTCGCGCCTCGTTCGCGCGCGCATTGTGAACATTCAAGTTTCGTTTTTTGCACTTGCTTAGAAGCTGACATTGCGGGATTGGGCTTGATGAGATTTGTTGCTTGAATGCCGCGATGCATTTGGAGCAAAGGTGAGTGTCGTGCGATTGCCCGTTCTCTAGCTGACACTTGTAAAAACAACCGGTTGCACATTTGAGCTGTGGCCGATGTGATCTCGAAATTCGAAGGAGCACGAAATGGTTGTCGCAGGTCTCGTAGTGATCGCAGGATAATTTATTCGTTCGTGCCTTCAGCAAGTACTATCGCAGTTCCTACGCGTTACCCCGATGTAAAACAAACGGCGGAAGCGTTCACGCGCCAGAAAATGCATGCACTCAACTAGCTCTATCGGTGAATGCCGTCCTTTGGTATATATCTCGTGCGTACGTAGGTTTTTGTTTCTCCATCTCTATGGGATGACTACGCTATGCGCCTCTTATTTACCCATGCAATACATGGCTGCATTCAATTACCTTGCTCACTGCTTGCGGCGACCGCGGTAGGTGCGTCAGAGGCTTTCATTTGTTGCAGTGAGATAACAAAAGCGTATTTCTTTCACTTACAGCTTCTTAGCAACTCTTTTGACAGCCGTGGAGTTAAATCGTGCAATGTGTACGTTGTGAGCAAGCTGTTAAACAAACCCGCTTTACTGCTGCTGTCGCTTTTACGGGCACCTTCAAAATTAAACATATATGAGTGTATGAATTCAGCTCACCTTTCGTTGCTTTCGTTGTTCGATCGTAGATCATGTGCGTACCTTAAGTTTGCAACCGTAATTGACATTGCAACAACAGCAGGAAGGCAGATGACACAAATACTGTGTCTGCCTTAATTGTTGTCTGTGCTGTTTTTATAATAACAAGCAACTCCGCACACTTGCTGTTTATAGGAAAACATATTTTTTTTTTTTTTTTTTTTTTGTAGGAGGATTTGCTTCTAACTAGCTGTGGCAGTGATGTTGTGTATTGTCCTCAGGAACGCTTGCGGTCTGTACATTTGTCTAATTTGTTTCACTGTGCTGCTGCTGTCTTTACAGCTTCTGCTTATTTCCTTTGGCCGTACCTTATATTTGTTGTCTTTGTCAACATCTGACCTGTTTCTGCCTTGTTGAAAGCAAGTGGCCACAAGTACTGCTTAGTTTGCTCAGTCTAAACCTGGTATGTATATCTATTTGCTAAGGGCATGCTTCTTCTCCTTTAAAGGTTGCTTTAATTAACTAATAGTGGTTTGAGTCATCATGTATGACACCAGATAATTATTGTTCTAAAAAGGTGGCAAAGCTTGTCCACAGATTTAAAGTATGGGGATGCTAAACATTAAAATGTTCCAAGTTGCCACAAAGTATTACACGCATTTAAATTTGCAGTCGCAAAAGACATACTAAAAGCATAATCCACAAAATTTGCTTCCAGGTGTCTTGAGACAATAAATTGTAGAGAAAGAATTCTATTGTGAGTTGCCAACGCTTGTCGTGAGCTCTAGCCCATTTTTATATGAAGCCGCGCACTGTTGCTTCGTTGTCTGCAATGCCATCACGTGCTTGTTATTAACAAGAAATTGAGCTCCGTGGTTACCCTGATTTTTGTCGCTCATAAAATGCAAATGTCTTGACATTGGCAGCCTTAGTGCCTCAAGGTAGAACACGAGTGTTCATTGGCCAGTTGCCTGCTTTTAAGATAATGTTGTATTTAATGTCAGGGGTTTAAAGGATACTTCAAATCTGCCATCCTGGCTGTTAGTTCCGCTGCCTAGCACTTCCAGGACAAAGTTTGGTACACATGTGCAACTATCCAAGAAAATGTACATTGGGACGTACAACTGCTGACGTAGCTCACTTGGTAGAGCATCGCAAGCGCAAAGCAGAAAATGTGGGTTAAGCTCCAACTGGCAGCAAGTTGTCTCTCAATGCAAAGCATTATCATGATCTATTTTTGAATTTCTTAGTACACCTGCCCAGGTAGCTTCATTAATAATTAGTAATGCTCCTGATGGTGGGTATTGAACGCGAGTCCCTAGTGCAGCAGCCCAATTCATTGCCCATTAGGCTACAGATGCATGCATAGCTCGCCAGATTAACCGCACTAGTTCTCTCGTAGCAGCTAATACTTTCAGATGTTATGTGACACTCAGCATAAGTAATGCCCAACACCATAACAGATGTTATGGTGCTGGACATTACCTCTATCACAGCTTCGATGCTGTGCCCCCCCCAAAAAAAAAAACATCTGTAGGCAGGTGCTCGAGTGACGTGAAGCTCACTCTCCCTCATTCTCTCTCGTAGGTAGTGCATCCAGTTTAGCGCCGTGCACATGTGTGGGGCATTTCCTTGTTCTTATTCTGCTGATGTGTCGTGTTGTACATAGGAGGAAAGCTGGTCCTCCACAAATATGGTTGTCAGTGTTGCTGAATACAACACCGTCTTGCTGCCTTGACACACCACATCATTTGACATCTGGGGGTGAGGTGGCATCTTGCTGTTCCTTGTGGTCAGGCATAGCCAAGACTGGAGGTAGAGTCCACACACAAAGTTCAAGGCTGAACAATAAAACCAGCACGCCCAATAAATGTGTGTGCAAATTTAGCTCTAAGCGTGATTTATGTCAGGAATAAAGATTCACAAAAGGGGCTTGGTCCATGGCCAAGCAGAGTGAGCACGAACAACAACCGTCTTCTTTCACATCCTTTGTTGGTGCCTGCCTTTGTCGCTACATAGTCATTAATTAGTAATTAGTTTGCTAAGCTATCTATAACTGAGAACTCGATCGAGCATAGAAAAAAACATGACTATAGGCTCCTGTGTTTCTTATGTTTAAATCACGATTTGTAGGCATCAAACACGGCATAGCATAAATGATACATTGGGCACTGCAACCCTGTAATGTGCAGATTGAGTGCCTTTTCGCGTCTTCTTCAGAGGGTACTCGAGATTTCTGGTTGGGTTGCCATAGATGTGTTAGCTCAGTGAATCTTCCTTCCAAGGCATTCAGTTTGTTAAAGTTAAGCCGCTATAGATGTGTCTTCATTGTTCAGGTTACTTCTCGCGACACCTGAACGTTCTTGTGGCTATGATGTCATGCTTCATGACACACATGGTGCTCAATTCTGAATTATTGTTGGCATGCTTTTTCACAAATGGGTTTTAATAAGATAATTGCACTGGCGACGCAAAATGAGCCACAGCATATGCTTCACCTCCAACTTGTTCGTGATCACCGATGGCATGTAAAACAGTGATTCAGACCAAGCATCGCAAAGAATGATTGTTGCCTTTCTTTCTTACAGGCTGCTGTGTTTCAGCTAAATCTGCTTTTCCTGTGTCCAGTGGCCTTGTCGCTCAATTAGTGCTTGCCAATTTCCATTACACTGCAACCCACGTACTAAAAATATTAGATTTTAGAATATGATGCCTCCCCTCTCTTCCCTTGTCCTTCTGACCTTTCACTCTGCTGCAAGCTTTTAGATTTCAATGCTTAAATGATTAACACAAAAATTGATGCTACCATATTATTTGATGGCTATCATGATGGCAATAATTTAGGTGAACCTGAAACTAAATGAGAAAATAAAATAGGCGTTTGTGAGTAGGACTGACTGTTCCTGGTTACTGGCTCTATGCTAAATTTGAGGTCTTTGCCTCAAGGAAATGGGTCTTGGATTCTCAGACCCTTTTTGTGATCTTGTGCCTGTATAAGACCTGATATACAGTCACGGAAGTTTTACAAAAAGGACCGCCTTTCTTTTGGGGAACTGTTTTTATCACAAGTGTGCTAGATAGAGCCAGTTATGCTATGAGCAGGCACAACTGCAGGTACAAACTATACCATGTACTTTACTTTAAAATAATTTCACATCTATTTGCGAACTTCCCAGGCCACTTCGCAACTGCAAGCTGAATCTGGTGTAGGCAGTGTCAGGGTCATGGCCCATATTTTGGTGAACGCCAAGAATGCATCCTGTGACTGAAGTTTGAGCATTTGAGCCCACCTTTTGGAAGCGCTTTTTATGTGCACTCAGTAAGTGACAGTTATCCATGCTTCTTGGCATGATTTTCAGTGATGCTAGAGGCAACACTTATTGATCTGCATTATGCAAATGTTTTTATATTTTCACTAATATACTGTGGTCACTATTACTACGCACTGTTTAAAAGGTGTTGAAAATAGAAAGCTACTTATTTACCTTAATATCGTTACGGGGATGTTGGGAGTATAGGCTGGATGTATTTACAATATATACACAAGTAGAGTTAGTGTGGTCAAGATAGCTGACCAGCAACAACACGAAGCAGCCAGTGTCTCTCGATCTTCTTCCTTTCTTTCCTCCTATCCTTCCGTAACAGGACCCCCGGGTGCTGAAGCGCCGTCTCGGCGCATGTCAGGCGAAGAACTGCGAGCGAAGTATGGCTTCAACCGCGAAACGTGCACGATGTCAACTGGCGTCGGACTTGAGGACGGATCAAACTGTAACGGCGAGATCTCATAATTGACGTCGTTAACCTGACGTAGGACTTCATAAGGCCCTGTGTAGCGAGAGAGAAGCTTCTGGGAGAGACCGACACGACGACATGGTGACCAGAGGAGCACCCAAGCACCTGGGGCGAACTTAACGTAGCGATGGCAGCGATCGTACCGCTCTTTTTGTATATCCTGCGATGCCAATAGACGAGATCGGGCGACTTGACGCGCCATGTGAGCGCGATCGATGACTTCACGAGCGTACTCAGTTGTAACACGTGGCACAGAAGGTAGGATGGTGTCAAATGGCAATGTGGGGTCGCGACCATACAAAAGATAAAAGAGTGAATATCCTGCGGTGTCATGTCTGGACGAGTTATACGCGAATGTCACGTAGGCCAGCGTGGCGTCCCAGTCGCGGTGATCATTGGAGACGTACATCGACATCATCACTGTGAGTGTTCGGTTAAGACGTTCCGTAAGACCGTTCGTTTGTAGGTGGTAGGCGGTGGACAGCTTATGCTCTGTGGCACAAGAGCGGAGGAGGTCGTCAACAACTCGGGACAAGTACGAGCGGCCGCGGTCGGTTAGTAACTGTCGAGGTGCACCGTGGTGGAGGATGACGTCATGGAGGAGAAAATCTGCGACGTCAGTTGCGCAACAAGTAGGCAACGCCTTGGTTATCGCGTAGCGTGTCGCGTAATCGGTAGCGACGGCGGTCCACTTATTCCCTCGAGTCGTCGTCGGAAAAGGGCCAAGCAGGTCAAAGCCTACGCGATAGAAAGGTTCAGAGGGAACTTCAATTGGATGGAGTCGTCCGACAGGTAGCAGGGGAGGCTTTTTCCGGTGCTGACACAATTCGCATGTTGCGACATAACGACGCACAGAGTGGTAGAGTCCCAGCCAGAAGAACCGGCGTCGTACGCGGTCAAATGTGCGCAAAACTCCAAGGTGTCCCGCCGTTGGTACATCGTGAAGTTGCTCGAGAACGACGGATCGTAGATGACAAGGAAGGACAAGGAGAAACTCAGGGCCCTCAGGGTTGATATTGCGACGGTAGAGGATGCCGTCGTGCAGCACGAACATGCGGCACAGGCCGTCGGTGCTGCCAGATTGCACTCCGGCGATGATGCCCTGCAAGGACTCGTCGCAATGTTGTTCAGCGCGCATGTCGCACATGTCAATGAAAGCCAACACGCAGGTCTCCAAATCATGTGCAACATGATCAGGAGGATCCACGGGATGACGAGAGAGGCAGTCAGCATCCTCGTGCAGACGTCCAGACTTGTAGATGACAATAAAAGAAAATTCCTGGAGCCGCAAAGCCCAGCGACCAAGCCGTCCTGTCGGGTCCCGGAGGGAAGACAGCCAGCAGAGGGCATGGTGGTCTGTAATGACCGAAAACGTGCGGCCGTACAAATATGGCCGGAACTTGGCGACAGCCCACACTAAAGCCAAGCACTCACCCTCGGTGATGGAGTAATTCCTCTCAGAAGGTGACAGCAGGCGGCTGGCGTAAGCTATCACACACTCGGTACCATTCTGCTGCTGGGCGAGAACAGCACCGATGCCGTGGCCGCTGGCGTCATTCGCTGCTCTCATTGGTCGGTAAACCAATGAGAGCAGCGAACGCGTGAGCCTGCTCTGGGCCCCACGAGAAAGGCATATTCTTCTTGAGAAGATCTGTCAAAGGGCGAGCAACGTCGGCGAAGTTTTCGACGAAACGCCGAAAGCAAGAACACAGGCCGACGAAGCAGCGCACGTCAGAAGCAGAACGAGGCACAGGGAAACTGCGAACGGCGCGAACTTTATCCGGATCTGGCTGCACACCGGTTGCGTTAACGAGATGTCCCAACACGGTAATCTGACGGCGCCCGAATTGACATTTCGTTGAGTTCAGCTGAAGGCCGGCTTTTCGGAAGACCGCAAGAATTGCAGCGAGTCGCGTAAGGTGGCTGCTGAACGTGGGAGAAAAAACAATAACGTCGTCAAGATAACAAAGACAGGTGGTCCATTTGTAGCCTTGCAGAAGAAAGTCCATCATTCGTTCAAATGCCGCAGGAGCATTGCATAGGCCAAAGGGCATCACTTTGAACTGATATAAACCATCAGGTGTTATGAAGGCAGTCTTCTCGCGCTCCATTTCATCAACAGAAATCTGCCAGTAGCCGGATCGAAGATCAATGGACGAGAAGTATGTAGCTCCGTGTAAGCAGTCCAAGGCGTCATCCATGCGTGGTAATGGGTAGACGTCCTTTCGCGTGATCTTGTTTAAATGGCGATAGTCGACGCAAAAACACCAGGTACCATCCTTTTTCTTTGCAAGGACGACTGGCGAAGCCCAAGGACTGGCTGATGGTTCGATGACCCCTTTGCGGAGCATTTTGTCCACTTCTGATTGGATTATTCTACGTTCAGCATGTGATACACGATAGGGACGCCGACGAATATGATTCATGTCTCCAGTGTTTATACGGTGGTGAACAACAGATGTTTGGCCGAAAGGGCGGTCGCTGAAATCAAACTGTACGATTCTAGCAGGAGACGGAGGTCCTTAGCCTGAGCAGAGGTGAGGTCAGGTGCAATCATTTTGGCGAAGTCATCCGTGAAAGAACCAGAGCTGTGAGCTGCAATTGGTGCTAATAATCCACTCTCGGCATCCATACTCTCAATGTCAAATTTGGACGTACTAGAAATGCTGGCCAAGAACATGCCGGCCGGAAGCACTCGAGGGCACAGGCTGAAGTTCAGAAGCGGGAGAACGACGTCATTATTCGTAACCATGATCAGCGTATGCGGAACAGCAATGTTTCGGTTCAAAAGCACGTCGACGATGGGGCGAAGCACATAGTCACCGTCAGGAACCTGTGGCTGTGCGGTCAAAGCGACGTAAGTGACTGCCTCGGGTGACAGACGCACATCTTGAAGCGAGCACAGGCGTATTGGCGCGGTGCTTGGAGCATCGGCGAGTTGAGGCAGTTCCAACTGAAGGACGCCGGTTGTGCAGTCGATGAGAGCATAATGGTTTGATAAAAAGTCCAACCCAAGGATAACGTCGTGAGGGCAGTTGTCGATCACAGCAAAGAGAACAGAAGTAGGGCGGCCGCCTATACTTAAACGCACAGTACACATTCCGAGAACAACCAGCACGCCACCGTCGGCTACACGAAGCACTTGTGCAGTTGCTGGGGTGAGGACCTTCTTTAAATGTCTACGTAGGCTAGCACTCATGACAGATACGTGGGCTCCAGTGTCGACGAGTGCTTTGACAGGTACGCCGTCTACTTAACGTCAATTATACTTCTTTTTGTGGGCACAGACAGAGGATTTGCTGCAGTAGTTGTCAATGCAGTACCACCTCCGAGGGCTGTAGTGCTTAGTTTTCCGAAAAAACGCGGTCGAAAGCCACAGGGGATGAAAGGCGAAGTGGCTGCGGCGAACGGGAAGATGGCCGACGAGTTTGTGGTGAACGAGACTGGTGTCCGCGAGGCGATAGTGAGCGACTGTACCACGTGTTCCTGGCAGAGTTGTCGGCACTGTTAGACTCGGCGGAGGGCGAAACACGGCGGGAATTTCCATAAAAAGGGTTCAGGTTGGTCGGCGTGCGAGGTGTTGAGGGCCACGAGTTGCGACAGTATCGGGCGACATGACCAATATGGCGACAGGTGAAACATATCGGCTGGTCGTCCGCAGTTCTCCACTCAGTCGGGTTGCAATAACGCGGAGGGAAGCGTCGCGGTGGATCATACAGAGTAGAAGGGCATTCGTTGGCTCTGGGTACGGGGATCGGTACAGGAATATAATGTAGAAATAAGCATTCTGCAGTCTGAAAAGTGAAAAAAAAAAACACAAAAAAAGAAAAAATCACCACCCAAGAACTCCATACAGATGGTTAACCAGCAAAGCTGAAACGTGCGGCCGCAGTGTTTATGACTGGGTTAATTACATCTTTGTGTTGCTTAATGAGGTTACACGCACGTTCGGCTGCAACGGAGAAAACAACGTCACTGAAAGTGTGTCCACCGTTGTCGCCTGCGTTCGATGTCTCATGTTTGCTTGGCGGTGTGGTTAGCAGCATTTGCCCGCCATTGCCGCTTGCGATTCTTTGAAATTGAATCTGTCCATCACGTAAGACAACGAATGGCTCATACCTCCTTAAGCAATGGCTCATGCGGCCTCCCCATTACGATGTCACAAGAGAACTGAAATTCTATGCTGTAATTATGAGCCACATCGGAGCCAGCTGTGGAAGAAGACAATGAACGAGGGAGCAGTGGCATGAGCGAAACCCAAGGGGCGCCAACAAGCCAGCTCCGGAAGAGACGATGATGCTCACGCCAATGCTGATGATGATAGTTATCTCTACACAGGCGACAGACAGACGCTTTTTCGTTTCACTTAGCCATATGGTCGCAAGATTCACAACCACTTTAGTTGATTATAAAAACATTGAGGTGCACGCAAACAGCCTCTATATTGCGTCTGTGAAAAACATTGCTCCATCTTGCAGTAGCATTATGCACCTTAGCTTTGTGTGGAAGCCGTGGTTGTTGCTTTGTGCTGCACCGCAATGAACCTTGGTTATGTAAAAAAGCCGCTGTTATTGCATTGCTCTTTACTGTTATGCACGTCAACCTTGTGGCAAAGCGCCTACACTAGCACCGTGCTCCACAGAAAAGCATTTTAGGTGTGTGGAAAAGCACTTACTAAATATTGCATGTGCTGGATTTGAGCATTTTTAATGCAAAGAATTCTTCATACCAAGCACTTTGTAGTAGGCAATTTTATGGCCCGGCTCATGTTGGTCTTTCCGATTGAAAACGAAAATAGGTCTGACAGCGAGTCCAAACCTGTCTCCCAACATAACAGCCCAA
This sequence comes from Dermacentor silvarum, assembly GCF_013339745.2. Classification (NCBI taxonomy): domain Eukaryota; kingdom Metazoa; phylum Arthropoda; class Arachnida; order Ixodida; family Ixodidae; genus Dermacentor; species Dermacentor silvarum. The sequence continues at coordinate 143,198,987 of NC_051160.1, read as the reverse complement.
TGCTTTAGCCATTAGGCCACTGTTGTGCACATACTTTGCACTCGCCAATGTGTAGCTAGGTATATGAGGTAGTGGCCCATGCATTATGGTGCACGATATGTGTCGGAGCATGTGTGCATGTACAAGTTGCTCGTCAGAGTGAGAGCATGTCAGTTTCTCCCATTCTTCCTTTGTGGCAGCACTTTGAGGTGTTTTGTTAGACTGCTCCAGCTTTGCGATTCACCCACATTTCCCAGTCCCTTCATTGTAGCAGCTTGCACAACATGGACACTGTGCAACATTGTACTACCTTTGCGTTGAGGGTGAAGGTGATATATGTGCTCGTCGAGTGAAAGAGGTGTATGCACAGAAAAGTATGACATTTATCTTTATATTACATAGAATGATTCTATACTCCTTGTGCCACAGTGACACATGCCCAAATCAGCAGACGGGCCCAGAATGGGCACATAACCATTTGTGCATACCGCATAAGCCACGCTGTCCATTCGGCAAAACAGTAGCCACCACAGTTTAGGCAGGAAGAGGCAAAGAAACCTTTATATTACTACCATTGCAAGGAGAGTACGAAGGCGAAGGGCCTTTGTACTCTCCTCGCAATGCTTGTGACACATGCAATCACTCGCCATACACAAACATGTTGGTCAATGCTGCAATGCTCGGCAGAACCCTAAACATAAATCCCCACAGTGTGTGGGATCTACGTAATTATTTTTTTCATTTTTCAGGCATTTGGCGGTAGAGGCCAGAGCGTTACACAGAAATCCTACTACACTGCAGCAACTTTCAGAATGTAGTATGAGGTACATTAGTTGGCTATAAGTTAAAAAGCGGAAATTATATTAGCAGTCGAAATATAGTAGCTAGACCACTGCAGCAGAGCAGTGGTCTAGTGGCATAGTCTCGACCTCGAATAGAGCAGGTACTAGGTTAAAAACTTCGGAACTGCCATGAATCTCACAATCAACCCGTATCCCTCGTTTTCCCACAGCTGCAGTCAGATGTGCTGTATATTGCTGGGTGTCGGGAATCTTGAGATCCAGACAAGCTGCCACTGGAAGTCCCTTGGGTCAGGTGATACCTCAAATGCCTCCAGATATTTCAGTATATAAACCTTTATAGAATGAGAAACTTGTCAAGAGCCAAGTTGTTACACACAAAAGAAAACTGTCACTAAATAGTGACCAGTTTCATTTGTTTTGTAAGTCACAGGTTGTGTGCATTTGACATTGCTGACCAACTCTTATCTACTCTCCAATACAATAACCATACTCATTGTAGTATTTATATTAAATAAAGATACATATAAGATTGATCTGGTCAGAAAGAATTGCCATTTTTGGAGGGGGTAGGCTGGAGGACAATTTGTCATTCCTTTCTCTCCTCTGTGATCGAGCTGATCAACTTCACTACAATGGTAAACGTACTGCAGTTCCCTGCATTCACATATGTTTTCAGAGAAAACTATTGTGTGGAGCCATGTTTGTGGTGATGCAACGCAAGATATATGCTGTGTCGCGTGGCTCTTTAGTAATATTGTTAAATTTGAGTTGTTACCAATCTTGCTGCTCTTTATCTGGTTCCTGGTGAGTTCGTGGAAGTTCAGGTCACGTAAAGATACTCGATGAAGTTTCTCTGCGAAGTTTTCTTTAAAACTCTAGCAGCTGGCATCACAAAGTAAGCATGTGAATTGAGAGCAAATGTACATGATACAGAATAGTTCATTTTTGCCTGCCCTCTTTGTTTTATTTCTGGATCTGCAATGAACAGATCCACAGCTTCTTGCTCACAGGCAAGTAGGCGGTGGCTGTCTCAGCGATGCTAATATCTCTGTTCTAGTGAAAGACAATGTAAGCAACTGTTTTTGCAAGCATTACGCAAATGCGGCTCGCCATCAAGCACCAAACTTTTAATGTCTAAAAAAATAACTTGGAGAAGTAAATGCCCAGTATTCTTTTTTAGCTTTCAGTAAGCTTGCCATGTAGCTCAGTGTTAACATACAGGTTAGATTACAGAAAGCAATAATAAAAGACAATAAACACTGCTTGGATGGCAAAAAACATGTGAATCAGATCACTTTTTTTTTGGCAATGACTTTTTGGGAAATAGGAGGCTAAGCAAATGGTGATGTGGCTACACTGTAAAGACTGGATAAGATGGATGACTGAATCTGCAACAGAACATTTGTGGACATTGTGTGAGCCACATTTTCCATGCTTTTTCGCTGACTAGGCGAGACTACATGCAATGAGGCAGCATAGGTTACTTTTCTATGCTTTTTTGCTGACTAAGCAAGACTACATGCAGTGAGGCAGCATAGGTTACTTTCCTGGTGCATCAGCATGGGCTTTCTACAGTTGACTTCCATTAATTCTACCCTGAGGGCACCAACGAAATTGATCTACTTATCCGGTGGGTCGAATTGAACGTGCAAAAAAATGCTAAAACACCGCTGATTCATATGGCAGTATGTATTGACTTTAAGAAGCCTCCGAAACAAACGTGCGCCAACTTTCTATTTTTCCGAACTATAAAACTGAAGTGCAAATGACTTAAAACTTCAAACCCAAGTAGAAACCTAACGCATACCTTATTTTTGAGAATGTCAGCTGATTTTCTAGTCACCCTTGCTGCAACACAGCCATGTTATGCGGTAAAGCGCACAAATGCTGCAAATGCGGTTTTAGTTTCGCACTCGAGTGCACAGTGCAGGCAGTTTCCGGCTCAATTTCCTTCGAAAACAAAATGTTCCGTTTAGAACCAGGTCAATACCATAATCGGACATTGTGAGCTACCGTTATGGCTTGAAAATTTTCCTAGGGTGGGTCAAAAATAGGCGTTTATAGATGTTTGTTTAATGCATTCACTGTCCCCCAAGCTCTGCTGAGACAGACGTTGCCACTAAAATGGGTCGTTATTGGGGTCAGGTGCATGCCTGTAGCTTGGTCAAGTTCGTATTATCAGGCGAATGCCAATTTTAGGATCAAAATAACAAATGTTTAGGGCCGTAGAACTGCATAGGAGCTGGCCAAGATCTTTGGTCAGAGTCGAAGTAACTGAAAGATTAACCGTAGTTAAATTAACGGAAGTCTACTGTATCCACTTTTCTGTTCAACAAGGAGTTGCCATTTTAATATGTAGTTTTCTTCTGTCAGTGTGGTAATCGTGCTAAATTTAGCATTTGTTTAAATTAAAAGGACAAGTTACAAAGCAGGGGCACGCTTTGAGACTTGAAACATTTGAACATATAAAGGTAGGACACATTAACAGCTGCTGAATTAACCTAAGTTGGTTGTATTATGTGCATAGCATGTGGTTGCTTTTTGGGAATGTGGTCATTCTGTAAAATAAAACTGCATTTGTTTCAAATAAATTGCTGTATCTACTGCTTGTGTGTTTTCCTGTGCTCTCTGTTCTGATTGTGTGTTTGAAAGCGCAGTGAGTGACTGCAGACAAATGCACAAGGCTTCGCTTATCAAGCCAGGAAGCATTGTGGCTTGATAAAGAAGCCTTAACCCCTTCTATGCACACACACTTTCTTGTGCATAAGCCAATTAAAAGAAAAAGACCTACCTTTTCTCACGGATTTTAAAACCTGCCAGTATTAAAAACAGAGTGAAGCTGGACAAATGCAATTTACTAGAAGTATTATTGCTAAAGGCTCTTGTGTGTGCAAAGTATGTGTGTGCAAAGTATGTGCATGCAGTGCTGGCTATGCCTTGGAAGAGCCCTGCAACAGCTTTCACCACACTGCTTGCTACAGCATTGCTGTATTTTTCAACCTGAGAGCAAAACTACAGTTCATCTCTAACTTCAGTAGCACAATCGACAGCTGTTTCTGCATGTTTGATGCACTCCTGGCCAGGGACTTTTCGTCGTGTAGGCAAAACAGATGGCCGCCTCGGACGGCATTTTAGGAACAGCACAGCATACCTTGAAAGCCCCTTGTTCACCAGCAGGTTTTACCAGCGAGAGTGGAGAGGGGCACAATAATTGGACTTTGCATGGTGCAGCAAAATACCTTGAAAAGCTGCTGCTTCTGGCGCCCATTTACAATGCCATGCTTGTAGACCTCATCCTGGAGCAACCCCATTTTACTTTACTATTTAGAATACTGTAAGCCCAAATAGGCTGGACTGTTGCAGGGTGGGATGTGCACGTACAATAGAATAAAATCTTTAATCGATAAAAATACACATTACAAGGGAAAAAAACTATAATAATACAACTTATAAAAAATAAAACTCCAAATTGTTGTTGTATATCCTCCATTTTGAAGCCAAAGCATCCCTGCGCGGGGGGCCGCCGATGATGTGGCGAGGAAGGACTCCCCCACCAAAAACAACACTGCTGAGGTCGCTTAGGCAGAAGCGCCGGCCACTTGACACACATGAACTGCGTGCAAATTGCTGGCGAGCGCGTTCTACGAACAGCGACAGGCGGTGCGGTGGTGCCCTTCAGGCTTGCAGCGGGTTGCTTGTACGTGCGGGGTGCAAGAAAGCCTATTCGGCACACTGAAATTGTGATTTTCCCTTTCTCTCTACTCTCTCCCTTTTTCCTACCTTCTAGTCAGAATAAATCAGTCCTCTTGATGCGTTCAAAACGAACGGGCGTCTGTCGTTTTTCCATACGTTAAAAAGTCTCTTATTCTACAACACCGTTCAAAAAAAAGTCAACCCATCAACACCATTGAAAACTTCAGGAACAAGGTTATTCCACATAGCTATAGTGTGAACAAGAAATTAATATTTGTACACATCAACTCGTGAGTTGTAGGGTAGAAAACATTCTTCCAGGTGGGAGCAGGTGAGTAGAGGTAAATTTACCGTCAACTGATAACGGAACTTTAGGTAGGCTATTTTTCTCCAGACATTTACCGTTTGCAGTCCTGCCCTTGTTAGCAGGGCTGTTGCAGATTGCGTTCGTCGATAGGAACAGAAAATAAATCTTGCTGCCAATTTCTGAACACATTCAAGTTTATTGATTTGGTATTGCTGATGAGAATCACAATTACACTGGCATAGTCCGGGCATAAATGGTGCTTTTACTAAAATTTACTTCTGAATTATTCTACCAACGTAGTGTGGCTATCTATGATCGCCGTATAAAACTGGGGCAAACATTGCATGTCTAAAACGTACAAAAGCTGGCATAACGGTAATGAGTGACCTGCATTCATCTGAAATGTGTAACATTGCAAGAATGGGCCAAGCTAATTTAAAGATTGCAGAGTTTAAGTAGTCCTGGCACAATCTTTTTCTTATGCATGTGTAGCTGTCAATCAGTTCATTACACTATGAAACTTTATATTGCTTCTGTGCACAAGAAATATATTATCCTTAATGCGAACATTTAAAAATGCCAAAGGCAGTGTGGCTCCATGATTTCGCGACATGGATCATGGCATAGTAGATCAGAAGCAAATGATGCATGCTCCAGTTTGTGAGTAAGCCATGCCGTTATTGTGCTATTGAATGCCGAGCATGTCAAGGCCTTTCTGCACCACAACATTGGCCTTTCTTTCTTGGTGCACATTTGATGTGTGATGGGAGGAGCCACTTGGAAGGTGAGGGTGATGCTCCATGTTCCCTGAGAAGTGCCAGTAGAAAAGTTTGTAGAGCAGACTCATTTTGTGCTCAATGCAAAGAAATGTCTGATAAGCATTGTGCTGCTGAGGTTGCGGGTTCGATCCTGGCCGTGGCGACCTCAGCAGCACAATTGTCATTCGGGTTGGGGTGGAATACAAGAATGCATGTGTGGATTGGGTGCACTATAAAATACCTCAGGCAATCAAAATTAAGCCGGAGTCCGCAACCATGGTTGTGACTTGTAGAACACCAGAATTAATTTTAGTTAAGATGTTTTTTTGATCAGGGTCAAAAGAATATTTTATTTAATGAAAGAGGTCTTGGCATTCATTAAGAATCGCTCAAAGCACACCCAGCTTTTCAACGGTATGGTGTGATCTTAAAAGCTGGCATGTGCAACCAGATTAATATAAAAAATTAAGCACAAAGCTCCTTTGTCAGTGCTCCTTTACGTGGAAGCATGAGGGACACTTACTTGTCTTTAAAGGCGTCATCTAAATCCTGTGTAAATATGATTTGATGAACATCAAATGGCTCTACATCTAAGGCAGTGGTTCTCAAATGGGGGTCCGCAAAACCCACACTAACAAAAAAAGCAACCAAGTTTGTTTTTTGTTTTTTTTGGCCGCTGCAAGTCTTGAGGCATACTGGTTGGGGACTGCAGAAATGTTCCCCCTTCTATATAAGATGGCTGTAAAGCTTTTGTTGCAGTTTTATATCATATGCATGCGAGCATGCTTTTTCCATGCTTGCATACTTGAAAAGCAAATACAGAAACAGGTTGAATGTGGCTGCAGATATGTGACTCTGCTTAAGCGTGACTGCATCATGTATTGACAAGCTGTCCGGATTGAGTTGAAGTGGCACTTTTGTTTGACCATTCTTTGCCAAGTAGCAATAAAAGGCACCTGTTTCACGCCTCATGTTGTGTTAGTTTATACCCCCCCCTCTCCCGTCTTGCAAGTGGTCCCCATCACTTCCACCAATCCACAAGGGGTCCCCGACACATCCATGGCTGAGAACCATGGATCTAAGGCAATTATAGGGTGTTAAGACAACAGGAAGCCGCAAGATTTTTGTTGTGCACTGTTCCTATAGAAACAATATAGGGTAACAACAAAACTGTTGAGCCTAGTGAAGAATTCATTCAAGATCCTTGTGAATTTGGCAGGCTTATTATTACTAGAGGGTATTTGGCAGGAGGTCACTGGCCCTTCGTTCTAGTGTCGCGAGCTTTTCCGATGCCTAGGATTGTATGCGATCTTTCCCTTATATCTATTTTCTGCAAAACATGGCTTCCAGCTAAACATCGCAAACATGACTGAGCAAAACATGTCAGCACGTGGCAGGACTGCTGTTTGCTGTTGTGGAAGCAGGCCCAGAGAACTAGGCGAGCAAGCTTCATGCACAGACTTGCCATGCAAGTGGATTGTTCCAGGAGAAGGTCAAAACATAATGATAATCAAATGCGTTTCATTTTGAATGAAAATTTATTACGTTCAATACTATGTGTATTGAATGTAAGACACATACACAACATTTAAAATGTGGAGACACTGAAAATAGCGGCAAGTGCATATTTACAGCCATTGTATAATGTCCATGTACATTGTTTATTCAAGGTCTTGAATGCACTGAACGTGGTAATATCTTGGAGTGTGCACCCTTATGACAAATGCCTCTCAAAATCACTCCATTGACACCTTACAAGTCTTATTGCACTTTGTTTCCATTACAACAAAGAAGCCAGTCCCGAAGCTTCCATGGAGGACATTTCTTTCCGAAAGCACGTAAGCGATAAGCCCTTCACGGTCCAAAGTGAAACGGAACTACAGCCCTTCAAAGCAGAAGACAACGCCAAGTGAAGATATACTGTCATTCAAAAAAAGACTTGCCAGTGCCTGCCCAACACTGCAGGCACTGCGTTACATAGCTCCGTCAGTTGAGGTGGTCCCAAAGGACATTTAGGAAGAAAGTGTAATAGGTGACCCGTAAAACGAGCAATCGCTGGGAATTGTGGGGCGCGCCGTCTGCTACCAGCTTCCGGTTCGACGGACGACGCGGCGGCATGCCCGGCGCACGTGTTTTTCTACGCGGTTTCAACTCTCAGTCGTGCGAAGCTTTCCGTCCGCTTTGTCGACCAGCAATGTCGTACCATTCATATCCAGCTGATTTCTAGGTTTCAGTTCACTCTGGGCGCGACGATGACGCGCCAAGAAAGGCAAGGATGCGCTTTTATGTGCATAAAGGAACTCTGGTTTTCGTTTCGGCGACCTTTTTTGTTTCTGCCAGGTTTAGCTCTACGACATTTGCCGTTGCTTGGACGCACCGTCACTGACTGCTCTGCCTGCGGGTCAGTCAGACAGGTGAAAAAGTTATCGTTATCCGATAATTTATCAAGCGTATAGAAGCATTACTTAGAAAATCGGCTGCCGAGGCGATGGCTACAGCGCGTTGCATGCTGTTCTGTGATCGTAGCTAGAAACCGATATTCTTGGTATAGACGGTTTCATGCTCGCGATAACAGCAGCGAGCGTGCCGCCCCTAAGAAACTTCCGGTCACGTGCCTTATCAGTCTGCTATGTTTTATCGTATGGTTGCTTCTTTGCTAGTTACATTTAGCAGCTACGTCAGTGGGCAAAACCCGAAGCCGTACAGGGCCTATGTTTGTAATCAGTGAAAATGTCTATAACGGTGCAGCTAGTGCTGAAAATGATAACTTTGCGCGCTGTCAACGGCATTTCTCGGTCGAAACTCTATAGGTTCATTTGAAGTGGTACGTATAGTTAGACGTTCTCGCTTTTTTTTCCTCTACAATGGCTGTATTGCCGTCATATTACGGCTGCGCATTATCTCTATCTGTGCTGAAGGAGCTAAGGAGGGCTAGTTGGTTACGAGTATTATGTATCTCGCTGTCTCCCGCTTAAATTCGCGCCGTAAAACCTCGTTTCATAATACCTCTATATGTGCATGCGAGTACTGACATAGTTCTGGTTGCCTGAGTCAATGTTAGAAAAAGAAATATCTTGGGGAATCATTCCGTGTCGGCTTTACACAGCTAATCGCCGCCTGGTAAGTGGCACTGTACGTTCATTTTCTTTTTGTTCACGGATGGTCTCTTCCTTGTTACAGTTTTGGAAGTGGCAGCCATTCCTTAGATGCTTGTGCACAGCTGACTCAGCAAGGGCTGCTGCAAGGCAGTAGTTACACGCGTTCACCTTTAACGCTTGAATTTGAGCAGCCAACAACTGAACAGTCGACGATGGTTTTTCTAGGCACCTGCAACCGGGTAATCTTCGAGTGGGACAAAGCCGGACTGCAAGCGCAAGTGGCTCAGTCAGCTAATGCGTTGCGCTGCTGAGAACGAGCTCGCGGGATCGAATCCCGGCCGCGGGGGCCACATTTTGATGGAGGCGAAATGCGAAAACGCCCGTGTACTTGCGTTGTAGTGCATGTTAAAAAATTAATCCGGAGCCCTCCACTACGGCGTTCCTCATAATCAGAACTGGTTTTGGCACGTAAAACCCCAGAAAGAACGGACTGCAAGCGCATCAATGGAATTCAATGGCGAAGCGGTGGCGGCGGCTGCGCCGACTCGAACCGGAAGCAGTTAGCATACGGCGTATCCCACAATCCCTCACTATTTTATGGGTCTCCTATTGGTGACAGTGTTAACCTCTGGAGCGATATAGCTAATGAAGAAATAAGTAGCTACTGAAAATCACTCATACCTCTCAGTGAGAAGGAGAGAGTGGAAACTTTGTGAGGAGACAGTTGTTCAGGCCGAAAACAAACACTGGTATACAGCACACACTGGCCTAGTTGCAGCATCAGTATTTAAGCGAGCATGCAGGTGTACGAAGCCTGAGGGGTTGTCGAAAAGCATTCTGTACCCATGTGCAAATGCAAAATCTGAAGCAATTGCACATGGTAGAGCACATGAAAAAGATGCTGTTGCACTTTACGATGGCCTCCCACATAGAGTCGTTGAGGCTGCCATGGACAGACTCGGCATCAGCGGGTACCTCCGCGGCTTTGTCACCGCATTCCTGACGGGAAAAATCTTCCGCATCCGTGTTGGAAGGGAGCTGGGCGAACCCAGGGAAATCAGTGTGAACATCTGCAGGTGCCAGTGCTGTTGAAGGCTGGTTCTTTGACACCGATGGCATTAGCATGCCGAGACGGGCAGCAGCCACGTATGTCGGCTAAGACACGGCATACTTTTGAACCCCTTTTTGAGAAGCAAAACAACCCAAATGAAAGTGAGGGTAACCCGCACCACCAAGGTATCGCAGGCTCAAGCCAATCAAAATAAAATGAATAGGGGTAGAAACCCAAATTAGAATTGAGTGAAAAGCCAATTGGAAAATTTAAAAATTACCGAGGGTTAGCAGACCCAAGGAATAGGTCGTGCCATTTGCTCATCATCTAGATTATATGAGTGTATAGCTATGTGTCTGCATTTACTAGGCATGTCGCGTCTCGGCTTTTATTATCACGTTTAAAAAAGGATGACAGTGAGAGAGAAAAAAAGTAGGTAGGAAAGAAAGAAGAAAGGGGAAGAGAGAAAGCAGAGAGAGAAAAAAAGGAAAAAAGAAAAAGACAGAAAAAAATGTCGCAGTTTCACCCGAAAGGCAAAGCATCAATTGCGATAGCAAATTAGCAGAGCGCTATACGGAGTAAGGATAGTAGTTTTATCAGCTGTATAAACTTGGACATGCAGCAGCACCAGCATCGCGCAGAACTGCTGTCGACGCCGTCGGCGTTTTGCCCATGTTCGCACTGAATTCGCGCGGCGATGGTAATTGTTGCCAGTGCCTCCGGGGGCGGCTCAGACGTTTTCGACGAGATCAGAACGGGACACTCGTCAAGCAGCACCGGAAGTCTTTACCACCTTCTCACCTCACAACGTTGTATATAAATATGCATTTGGTGCCGCAGATAAACGTCACTCCCCCTCCCTCCCGTCCCCCCGTCGCCCATTGCTCCATGCTGAGGGTGCGTCCCTCGCGCGCGCTTTCACTCGGACATAAAAGCATGTGGCGTGTGGCAATGATTTCATCGCTGTTTGACATGAAACCTCACAGCGACGGCAGAAATCTGCTTTGAGTGTCCATATAATTGTTATCGCAATGAAAGGAAGAGGGAGAAGAGAAAGCAGTAATGTTCCAGATATTGAGGCAGACGTCGGTGGGGATGGTTTGTACGAAGGTCCATCATGGCAGATCACATGTCTCCCGTCAATGAACTGGCCCAACTGCCACCGGGGACGATGGTCCTGGATAACTAGGACTAGGGGTAAAGTTGGGGCCCATAGGAGTGGTAACCAGAGAAAGAGTTGAATGGAGAGGTCGGACATTCCGTCTATGGTGTCCCCAGAGGCAAGCTCCACCTTAGTCGGCATAACTAAGGACACCATAGAACGAAAGCTGAGGAGGAAGGTGAAAATAGAAAATGAAAAAAAAAAAAAAACTAGGCAGTAAAGTCAAATAAGTAGTGCTCTCTTCTGCTTTTCGGTAAATACTGCTTTATAATTATTAGGTGTTATTGTAGTTTGATGGTTGTCTTTTAGTAAAGGGGCAAAATGATCAATCAGAGGGCATTCACTAAAATAGTGTTGTAGATTTGTACATGTCATACCAAATGCACAATTGCTGTTAGGGGAAAGGGTAAAACGAAAATCATAAAAAGGCAACCGGGCGTGTGCAGTTATGAAGTGAGCATTGGATTTTTTGGGGTGGGAAGAAGGGAGGTAAAGTATGGATGCTAGGGATCCATTGAAAGAGTTCAGTATCGCCGTTATCCCGTGTCCGCACCACCTTTCACTGCGCATAAGATGTGGTGCGCATTTGTGTTTTAATCGAAGTTGGAGAGGCGAGGACAAAGCGGATAAACCGTGTGATGCGGCAGAATTTTCAATGTGAACTGCTATTTCATTGCCATCAATTCCTCGATGCGCTGGCACATGATAAAAGAGCTACGCGGCGCTAAGCACAAATTGTTATGAGTAGTTTGACCTGATATCCATAGATATTGACACGTATACATGTTTATCTTTCGCCGATGGCCGCTTTCCACCGGCTAACAAATGTTAAACGTTATCGCTCGGCGCAGGACGCGCCTGTATCGGAAGTTTCTAGAACGTTATCGATGCTTCTTTCCGTTTGCCTGTTTTCACCGACGCTTATGTTATCTGATTGTATGAGCGACGCGAATTGTCTAGAACTTTTTGGAAGACACGTGCGTACCAGGGATTATTCTGGAACCTTCGATGACTCAGGTATAAAAGCCGACGCGTTTTGCCGCTGATCAGATTTTCGACGATCGCCGACTGTGTTCGCCGCTATCGTTGTGCTTTGAGTGTAGCTTGCTTTTGTGGGCACAGGTTCGCCCAATAAACAACGAGTTTCGTCATACACAGTTTTGCGACTGTATTATTTACCGTCACTACTACGTGACAATATAAGTGGTTGTAAAAGAAGATAACACAATGAGTAGTAATAGACAATCGGAATATATACTTATCGGGGTCTTATTTGACAGTGAGCATATGTATACCAGAGCTTCTAATAATGCGATAGTTAATTTCTATAAGGATGTTTATAGACGGCACTTGAAGCAGCGCAAGGGCGACAGTCAAAAAGCGCAGCACGGACGCTCAGCACGAGTGGTGCTCGAGAGTCGAAGAAAACGACCCACTGGAAGGTACTGGAGGAGACCCACTTTAAGGCTCTGGAGCGGACGACCCACTTCAGAGTTCCAACGGTTCGCTACAATTACCCCGGGCATGAAAAGCGAGCCGCCTGGCGACTTAACAGGTTGTCACCATGAGTGGGTCATAGTATATCTTGAGGCGCTCCACATTGACGATGTCGCACCCTCGACGGCACATGTCCGAAGACTATTCAACGGGTTCGATGAGGTAATTTACTGGGGACGTGCGTTCGACGACACGGTAGGGGCCTTCGTATTTGGGCAGTAGTTTCGAAAAGTCCAGTTGCGGTGGTAGGGACTGAAAGCCAGACGAGCGCCCCAGGGAAAAACGTGGGCGCAGAAGTGGTGGTGTCACCGCAAATGCTCTTCTGCCGGTCTTGTTCTTTTGTAGTAAAGCTTCAGGCAAGGTCGTGACACTCTTCAGCATGTCTGGCTGTGGCAGATATAGGCCTATACTCAGACGTGTCTGGCTTGTATGGAAGGTTCGTGTCGATCGTGTGCGACAGGTGGCGGCCGTACAATAAGAAGAACGGTGAGAAGCGAGTAGTACTCTGAGGGGCGGTATTGTAGGCGTAGGTGACGAAGGGCAGAATGGCATCCCAATTTGTGTGGTCGGCGGCGATGTACATTGAGAGCATGTCGCCGAGCGTGCAGTTAAATCGCTCTGTGAGACCGTTTGTCTGTGGGTGGTAAGCAGTAGTTTTGCGGTGAACGACATGACACTCTGAGAATGGCTTCGACGACTTCCAAGAAAACACGACCTCGATCGCTGAGTAGCTCCTGGGGTGGACCGTGACGCAGTATGAATCAGTGGAGCAGGAAGGAGGCAACATCTCGTGCTGTAGCCGCTGGAAGGGCAGCAGTTTCGACGTATCGCGTGAGATGGTAAACAGCAACGATGGCCCAGTGGTTACCAGCCGACGTCAGAGGAAGAGGTCGTATAAATCGATGCCAATGCGCCCAAACGGCCGGTTAGGACAAGGTAAAGGTTGTAGACCTGCTGGCGAGAGGTTCGGCGAAGATTTCCGGTGCTGACAATCGAGGCAGGAGCGAACAAACTTCTGCACGTACCGGTACATTGCCCACCAAAAGTACCGTTGTCGAATTCGGTGGTAAGTTTTCTATACCCCAGAGTGTGCACACTGCGGATCAGAGTGAAACAATTCGCATATTTTAGAACGGAGACTGCGGGGTGCTACCAGTAACCACTGGCGGCCGTTGGCACTGTAATTGCATCGGTGAAGTAGCTCGTTGCGAATGACGAAATGGTGGGCTTGACGCAATGCGCGAGGGGGTGGTGTTGCCGACGGATCAGTGAGCAAGTCTATCAGCGAGACAATCCATTGGTCCTTGCACTGTCCTGTAGCGATGGTGTGAAGGTCGATGGAAGAAACGGGCAGCTGAGATCCTGAGCAGCGGGCATTGTCGGGTAAGGTGGAGTGCGAGAGGGCGTCGGCGTCAACATGGTGGCGTCCATTGCGGTAGAGCACGCAGATGTCGCAGTCCTGCAGACGAAGTGCCCAATGGGCGAGACGGCCTGAGGGATCCTTCAATGACGACAGCCAACATAGTGCATGGTGGTGAGTAACGACATCGAATGGGCGACCATACAAATAAGGGCAAAACTTCGTAAGGGCCCAGATGATCGCCAGTCATTCTTTTTCGGAGACGGTGTAGTTGGCCTCGGCTTTAGTAAGCGTATGACTTGCATACGCCACAACATATTCAGGGAACCCTGGCTTGCGCTGCGCAAGGACAGCGCCAAGGCCAACACCGCTGGCGTCCGTGTGGACCTCTGTAAGGGCCGTAGGGTCGTAGTGGCGTAGTATGGGCGGAGACATCAACAAACCACGGAGCTTTCCGAACACGTCCTCGCACACTGACGAGTCGAGGGGCCCCTTACTGCCAAGGAGCTTCGTCAGTGACGATATAATAGTGGCGAAGGTTCGAATGAACCGTCGAAAGTAGGAACACAGTCCTACGAAACTGCGCAGTTCTTTGATAGACGTAGGTCTGGGGAACTCGGCTACGGCCCGAAGCTTGGCTGGATCTGGGAGAAGTCCATCCTTGGACACGACGTAGCCCTGTATTGTCACCTGCCGTGCTGCAAATCGGCACTTCTTTAGGTTCAACTGTAGACCTGGCATTGCTCAAATGCGTCAAAACATGCCGGAGGCATTGAAGATGTGTGGAGAAGTCCGGAGCAAAAGCAACGACGTTATCGAGGTAGCACAAGCACGTGTGCAATTTCTTGTTGCGCAAGACGGTATGGATTATGCGCTCGAAGGTCACGGGTGCATTACACAGTCCGAACGGCATGACGTTGAATTCGTACAAGCCGTCGGGCGTGACGAAAGCCGTCTTCGGTCAAGCGTCCTCAGCGATAGTGACTTGCCAGTACCCTGAGCGCAAATCGAGCGATGAAAAGAATTCAGCTGCTTGGAGGCTGTCAATCACGTCGTCTATTCGTGGCAGCGGATAGACGTCCTTGCGGGTTATCTTGTTGAGCCGTCGGTAGTCCACACATACCGTACGGAACCGTTCTTCTTCGCAACAAGAACGACCAGAGACGCCCAGGGACTGTTTGATAGTCGAATAACATTCCGTCGAAGCATGTCAACTTGCTCGTTCATAGACCTCTCCTGGGGTACGTCGCAGCGGCGACGTCCCGCGTGACGTCAACGGCGCACGTGCGGCGACCCTAGTTGGCAAAAAACAGTCGCCGCCGGCTTTCTGCGTGGTGCAGTCGCACAGTAGTTGGTGTAGGTGGGCGCCACGTAGCGTGTATTTTTATTATTGCGATAGCAATTATATGGACACTCAAAAGCAGATTTCTGCCGTCGGCGTCGCCGTCGCCGTCGCCGTGAGGTTCCGTATGACGTCAATGGAGATGAAATCGTCGCCGCGCGCCGCCGAACGCTGTATATGCGAGTGAAAGGGCGCGAGGGACGCGCGCTTTCACGGGGAGTGAACGCACGGCGGAGAACAAACGCGCGTTCTGCGCTGTGCTCCCTTAAGGGCTGCAGAAGTAGGCGTCTCCTTCCTCCTCTACAATCACCATATATGTAGAGTAAACGTACCTTCTTCCGACGCGCGAAAGGCTGTGGGGGAGGGGGGGGGGAGGGGCAGGGAAGGGAGGTGACGTTTAGCTGCGGCACCAAGTGCCTATTTATATCAGAGGCTCCGGCAACAGTCACCAACGCCGCACGCATTTTGAGCGAACGCGGGCAAAACGCCGGCGGCGTCGACAACAGTTCTGCGTGTTGCCGGTGCTGCTGCAAGTCCAAGTTTATACAGCTGATAAAGCTGCTATCATTACTCCGTATAGCTCTCTTCAAATTTGCTATCGCAATTGATGCTTCGCCTTTCAGGTGAAACTGCGACAACTTTTTTTATTTTTATGTCAACCTCCGCAATTCTCTTGCAGGCCATATTAGCAGTAATGTATTGGAGAACATCGCTGTGTGGTAAACTGTGATGAAAACGTGGCTGGCCTTTTTTACTTGCGAATGCGAACGACGAGGTGGTTGTCTGCGATGGATTGTGTAATGATAGTTAGTTAGTTAATCCTGGTTTAATGGCGCAAAAGCGACTAAGGCCATGCTGCGCCAGTCACAAGACAATACAAAAACAATGTTAGGGCAGTAAAAGCTGTGTTACTTTATAGTTGATGTAAATAACCAGTTTCATCTAAAAAGTTCAATAACTCCGTGCACTAGCGGGTCGTCTCCTAATAGTAAGGACGGGTGTAGAGGTATATGCAAGTTATCTAGATTTTGTAAAAGTTTCCGTCTCTGTGTTTCGGTATGTGGACATGTCATAATAATGTGCATTACAGTAAGTGGTTCATGGCACTTCTCGCAAGTTGGTGGGTTTTCTTTTCGAAGTAAAATTGTGTGTTAGATGCGTGTGCCCAATTCGAAGTCGACATAAGATTACCTCGTAGAACCGCTCTTGGTGAGTGCATGATTTCCACTCGCCAAGCAGGGGTTTAGTCACATGTAACTTGTTTATGCACGAGTTCCATTCCTGATGCCATTTTGACGCAAGGGCCTTGCGAATCGCTTGGATACTGTCTTTGTATGGAAGTGTTGTGCGAGTTATGTTTTTGAGAGCTGCCATGGACGCACATCTGTCTGCTGCTTCATTCCCTGGTATCCCAACATGGCTTGGGACCCAACAGAATCGTATGGTTCTTCCGTATTTGTTACAAAAGACCATGTTTAAGATATCACCAAGTAGGGGTCTCACTTGGTGACACCAAGTAGGTATCACCAAGGTGGCGGTCCCACTCCGGCGGCACGCGCTCGCCATTTTAGTCATTGTTTGCGGACGCACAGTGCTTCCTGCGTTCATTGGACAAATGTGAACTTTATTGCGCTATAAAGCTTACTTTCTGCGCTTTCCAATGATACCTAGTATTATCGCCTAGCCTGAAGCGTCACCTAACGGCAGTCAAAACAGTGGGAGCAAAAAACGGCGTTCTTGCTGTGCTAGTCTCCGCTGTACTGCCATTCCGACTAAACTGTTCAACATAACAAAATGAAATTTGCTGTGTCTTTAAATGAAATGTTATACAAGGTTTCTATGAAAAGAAATTGCGTGTAAAGCAATTAGAAATTTATATAGGCGCCAATAAAAATGGGCAAAACTACAAAAGTTTATGAATGAATATCTTTTTTCCTTTTAAACTCAGGACAACAATATTTAGTGGTTTTCTAGGCTACAGTGTACTTATCATCTATGCAAAGTTGTTTTGTGTTCTAATGAACAGTTTGTGAGGTTTGTAATGAACAGTTTGTGAATTTATGACTATACTTGGTCACGCATTACCGGCGATGGGACAAAACTATTCTAGGCGAAACTCTGAAATTTTCAATAATCAAGCAGCAAGCCCTTATCTCCATTTCTATGAAGAGAAAATTTGCTTATGTTAATTAGGGAATCTAGAGGGGAGTAGTGAATTTAGCTAATTTATCTGCTTACCAGATCCGTGCAAATCGACATTCTTTTTCATGTAAACGCTAATTCACAACAATTGTTGCACATTACTAGAACCATACAGTGTCATGCAATTACTAGCACTCACGAGTTTTACTAAGCAGTGCTTGAAACAGAAGATTTTAAATAAATAATAAATCTCACAGGCGATTTTCGGTGGTGGCGCCATCTGTGCAAAAAGATATCAAGCTGTTTCACGTCAGTTCCAACGTTTGTCAAATGTGGCGCCACTAAACGTTACAAAGCGGGCAAAACGCGGAGGGAATTCTTTCTCC
This sequence comes from Dermacentor silvarum, assembly GCF_013339745.2. Lineage (NCBI taxonomy): Eukaryota > Metazoa > Arthropoda > Arachnida > Ixodida > Ixodidae > Dermacentor > Dermacentor silvarum. Next base: position 143,181,409 of record NC_051160.1, on the reverse strand, counting down.
AGGTTTGAGTGTTTGGCTCAGTCTAGTCACGGCGCCTCCCCCACTTCCTTCAAGCACACGTGTCTTGTGGCTGCGGGGAGAAAAATAAATAAATAAATAAATAAATAAATAAATAAATAAATAAATAAATAAATAAATAAATAAATAAATAAATAAATAAAGCGCCCTGCACGGTACATCATGAGTGCATGCATGGAGGAAGGAAAAAAACTAGGAGGGAGCGTCACGTGACAATCTTGAAGCCTAGTCATAAAAAATTTAGAGGAATGGAATGATGGGAAATAGGCCCTCACGTGATAGGCAAGCGGTAGATTTTACTCGGCTCGCTTCGGTGGCTTCGGTTTCGTCTGCTGCGGGGGTTTCGGAATATGCGCACATACTCAGCGTGGCAAACGCGCGCCGAGGTTAGGAAGGAATTCGAGTGTGTGAAGCAGTTGAGTCTCGCCGCCTAATTAGCAGACAGGCGCCAAGGCTGTTGCGAACGAAGGCGTCGGTTAACCGGCATTGCGCCGAACAAGCCGGGAGGACTACCTCAAGGACGACTGGTTGCGTTTCGGTGTGGTTTCAGGGAAACGAGGGAACCTTTCGCCCTGCAAACGTGTGAAGGCAACCAAGCCGCCCTTCCCACGACGATTCGTTGCGTTTGACGACGTCTTCTGGGAAACAATGATGCCTTTCGCCCCCGCAAAATGTGCACGCGATTAAGCGAGCGTACAGGATCCGAAGCGACTGTCCCTACGGGAAAAAAATGCGTCCCGTCTTGTGCCCAAGGATGGACTGGCGAGCCGGAGACTCCGAACATATTTAGGGCCGTGCCGGCCCGTAGCGCAGTCGACACTGTTGTTCGAGATCTGCTCAAAGTCTTCGGCCTCTTAGCAGACCGGCGAGAACTCCCGTCAGCAGTAGGCGCACCTGCGTGATGAAGTGTTTTGTGCCAGGATGCCCTAATCGAACAGAAAATCGGCGCGATGGCCTGTCCTTCCATAGGTAAGCACAATGAACGTTTCTTTTATTTATGAAAATGGAACTGCAATATTCGCGATCGTTAGTGACTACGTGCTCGTGTGAATTATAACTGACGAAATAGTGGTGCAATACTATTCAAGCCATTTTTTTTCAACTTTGTCATAATTCCCACTAAGTGTTAAACATTTATTTCTCTTTAAAGTACTTATATCAGCTAGCCTACACTCCTAAAAAGGTACGATGTGAAACTATTTATTGTCGAAGAATTAATTACATTTCCTGCTATAAAAATTATTATTGACCGAATTTTGTGTGTATTTCTTGTGGCTGAAAACAATCAAAATTGCAATAAAACTAATTAATTGAAGAAACCATGAACGATTAGTCTTCAGATAACATACCAAGTTTTGCAATAGTTGCCAAGAACAATAATTTTGTAGAGAATATTCTGCTCGTTTTAAACTAATTTAACTAAATTTTACTAATTTAAACTTTAAATTTAAACTAATTTAAACTAAATTTTAAATGAAGCCAATGGTGTCGCTATTAGTCCAGGGTTTTAGCTTCAACTGTGCATCTGGTGTTTCATTTGCACGGTCAGCAATTTGAAGTTATGTTGCAGTAAGCGGTCCCTCGTCATTGCACTTGGTTTATTTTGTCCAGTCTCCCAGTCCAAGGCCCTCCAGGACGCTCAAGCGTGAAGCTTCTGCAGCACTGCCTGCACACAACCCAGCGACACCTCGAACAGCAAGGCATACTATGGTGAGGATAATACTCGACCACTACAATTTTTACATACTTGTTTCCTTAGGTAGCTGCAAGTGAAGTGGCATATATTTTCATGGCAACTGTTTAATAGCTCAAGCATAATAAATGTCACTCAGTGAACTGCACTTGGACACTAACATTTATGATCATGGCCACCATCTAATTAAATACTGAAACATTCATATATGTTCGCAGCGGTATGAGTTTCCTCAGGGTTTGCATTAAACACCAATTATCGGCCAATAATCCTTTTTCAATTTTTCTTTTCCATTCAAATGACACAATAACTAGAAGACCAACAGGTTTGTCACAATGTTCTATGCTCTTTATATGTTCGATCGGTCACAATGAGCCGTGATATATGAGCTCAGTATATTTTGCCCACTCCAACTAAAAGGCTTCTTTAAAACATCTCTCATTGAACTATGCTACATTGGCCTCTTCTGTGTTAGTTGTTTTGTACTTCTACCTTTCCTGCCTGGGCCCAGATGGGCCTGCAGTATTTAGCAAATAAATAAACAAACAAAATTAAGTGGCACTAGCAAGCTCGTGTGGATGGCAGTTTTAGGCCCCCACAGTTTTTAACTTCACAAAAGTGTAAACGGAAACCGTCGTGAGCAATGTAATGACCTAAAATTTAGCATTATATTCGTCATAACTTGCACAAGAGTGTATGCCACAATAATTAAGTACTTTGTTCTGCGTACGTGCTTTGTGTCATGTTGGTCGCTCATGCACCTGTTACAGCGCGTGATATTTTGCAGCCACAGCCAGCAGAAGACGCACCTGAAAAGGCCTTTCTGAGGCATGAAGTATGGCGTTACACAATTACAAACTGCGACCAAGAAGAAGATGAAGACTCTACGGCAATCCCATCAACACCTTTTTCAAAAGGTTGCTCATCTCGAAAATGTCATAGAAGATTTATCTGACAATCGCATTCTAGGAAATGAGGATGTCGCCATATTGCAGAGTCTTGGTGGGGCAAAAAAAGACTTGCTCATGCGTCAACTGCCACATAAGTCTGGTGCCAGCAATGTCACCTGCTTACTCGCCAGAGCTCAGGCCATTTGCACTGACTTTGCATTTTTATTCCCCTAGAGCATACAGATATGTACGAGCTGTTTTCAACACATGCCTCCTGCATCCAAAGACACTGTGTAAATGATATCAATCCATTGATAGGGCTGCTGACTTTTCAAAAGAGGCAATGACTGCATTGGCTATCAAGGTAAAGCACGGCTCTCCACATTATGCAATCTGGTTGTGGATGAGATGGCCATTCAAAGAAGTAGTGTGGGATGGGATAAGCTTCTATGGATATGTTGACATGGGCATTGATGTCAATGATGACAGCTTTCCAGTTGCCTAAGATGCATTTGTTTTAATGCTTGTTGCAATCAATGGCAGATGGAAGCTGCCGATTGGCTACTTTCTAGTGCATGGCCTTGGTGGTGAGCAGAGGCGCAATTTGGTGCTGCAAGCTGCTAGCTTCACTCACGAAAAAGGTGCACACATTTTGAGTTTGACCTGCGATGGCGCTGCAGCGAATTTGTCATTTCTGCACAGCCTTGGCTGCAAGATGGACCTGACTGAGCTGGATGCTTCTTTTCCACATCCAGTGACAAAAAAAACTTTTCTTTGCCATGTTGGATCCCTGTCACATGTTGAAGCTACTGCGGCACACCCTGTTTGATAAAAAGGCTATTGTGATACGAACAAACAGTTCATATTGTTGAAACACATTGATGAGCTGCATGAAATCCAGTACACAGAGGGCCTACATTTGGCAAACAAACTTAGACAAGCACATATTACCTGGAAAAACCAGCCCATGAAAGTCTCATTGTTGGCTCAAACGTTTAGTCAATCGGTAGCAGATGCTCTTAGTGACTGCAGAGCTAAAAAAATTCAAAGTTTTCAAATTCCTTGCCAACAGAAGAGTTTATCAGGCATGTCAACAACGCATTTGACATTTTAAATTCAAGACATCCAAGGCAAGAAGAATAGAAAGGACCGCTGTGTCCTGAAAATGTGACTCCTGTCACTGCGTATGTCAAAGAACTTATGGCCTACTTTTGCTCGCTTAGGGAGGCTGCAGCTGGTAAACTAATGACAGGGACCACCCAAAAGACAGGCTTAATTCGCTTTGTGGTGTGCTTAGACAACCGTCTATACAACCACTTGGTTACAGAAAATGACCTATTGGCATATCTTTCGACTTCCAAGCTCAGTCAGGACCACCTTGAGTTACTTTTTTGCTGCAATAAAATCATTTGGGGGCTGCAATGACAACCCAACAGCAAAGCAGTTTGCAGCAGCATTGAAGCGTCTGATAGTTCGTAATGAGGTCAAGGACATTGATGGCGGAAATTGCTTTCTATTGGAACACATCGAAATTCTCTTTGTACGCTCCTTTGAAAAAACCATACTCCATCGATGTAATTAACCTCCCTACAGCCAGTGAACCACTCACAGAAGCAATTTTACAGGATCATGGTTACTCTGCTGACCCAGGCAATGTGTCTGAGCTTGGGTGCCTGCGGCTCGCAGTACTGGAAGACTTGCTACACAAGTTTTCTCATGGGTGAATTATGTTCATGATGGCCCACACAATTAATTCCTTCATCCATCAACTTGAGCTGTCCCACCAGGTTTTATGTTAAGGCATTTATTTGTTTTTGAGTGACTTTGTAAAGTGCATATATTGTTCAAGAGCGTTGTATGCAGATATCAAACTTTTATAGAGAGAAAATGTGATACCTTATTGTAAATTCTGCAAGTGCATGTTTGTTGTCTTGCTGAATGCTGTAGCTTGAATCGCCTGCATGCAAATTATGCTTAAACAATTGTTCTGTTCAGCCCAAGCTAAACAGTGTGGACAATGACGGTAGGTTAGCTGGCCTACCTTTCACTAGAGCAAACTGTGTGATGACATGGACATGCTGTGAATGCTCTCAATGGATTATGTGTGAGCTAGGTATACGCTTGAGGATGACAATGTTTTTTTAATGTTTATCCTGTATGTCTTTTACCTGACCTTTGTGGAAATTTGCCACTGCCACCTGGAATACCGTTGGTGTAACTATTTAAATAATTTAATGTGCTCACTCTGTTCACTTGCTTTACAATAGCCTTTTATGATGCCAGATTCACTGTAACCACAAACATTTGGTGTATACCACTCAATGAGTGTTTTAAATACCGTGAAATATTCATTCATTTGAGGTTCACAACGTAATAGAGCCGTCGCGTCCTAATTGTGGTGTGTTGGCTCAGCTTCGACGGTGCTAACTTTTTTGTAGGTATGTGATACAACATAAGCTTTGTTGTAAATTCTACTTGCAGCAAAATGCATTGTATTTTAATGTTGACATACTTACTTTGTGGGTCTGACCTCACATCAATTGTTTCAACTTTGACTTTGTGAACTACCACTCTTTTTTTAATTTCTGCATATGTATTGCTTACTTTTCTGACAAGCACAATCACCGAAGCCTTTCAATATTTGTGAGGACAGCGCAGATGTAAATATTATACAATTATAGCCCTGTATTGAAGGCGTTGCATACAAGGCATTGTAAGCAAAACTGCAGCTACATTCAAGGACAGCTGATCCCATTGACCAGTTTTATTAAAGGTATCAATACTACGTGTGATATAGTTTACTTTTTATAACATTATTATACAAATGCCCTGTGGCATACAAATATGCTAATACTGATACCGAAGAGCAGGGGCACAATAAGTTTTCCTACTTGCTGTTTATAATTTTCTTTTGTGTATTATCTTTGCAATGTACTTCATTTAAATTGTAAATGTGGCTTCCTTCTGTATTTGTGTGAAATCTTCTGGCTTCTATAGGTGCAATAAACACTGAATAAAGAATGAAACAATTACTGTTGTCATAAAAATGTGCTTTCCATAGTACAAGTACACCAGCAACACAATGAATCCACAAGTGCAAATGAATGCTGCCATTTTGTCCCTTGCCGCTATGTATTCACTTTTCATGCCGTTTCACACTAGCAGAGGAAGAAGGGTCCCCCTGGCAGTGTTTAATTCTAGGACATAATTGGCTATACTCGCATTCGGAAACAGCTGAATAACTCTAGATAATGCACAAATTCCGTCCATTTGTTTTATTATATAACGAAAATGGATCCCCGAGGCGCGTCTCAACAGCGTCGTCGCACCACACAATCTTGCAAAATAGTACACGTAAATCTGAATAAACGGCGATCACTTCGGCGTTTAGAATGCAGGCTAATGCTATTTATTTCTCTCAAATGAAACACGCCCACGAGAGCCTTTTATTAAGCGAAAATGCGACAAAAAAGTGTCCTTCAAAACATCTCGTTTCTTCCTAGGTGCAAGACAGCGTGACAAAAATTATTTCTCTCAAAATAAAACACGCACACCTGCAGCCTTTTATTAAGCGAAAATGCGGCAAAAAAGTGTCCTTCACAACATCTCGTTTCTTCCTAGGTGCAAGACAGCGTGACAAAAATTATTTCTCTCAAAATAAAACACGCACACCTGCAGCCTTTTATTAAGCGAAAATGCGACAAAAAGAAAAGTGACCCTCAAAACACCTCGTTTCTTTCTAGGTGCAAGACAGCGGGACGAAAATTAGCAAGATAATACGCACCACAGTTTAAGGTGCACAACGGCTGATTTGACGAAACTTGAGTATGTAGGAAAAATAGACCACACTCGGGCGTCTGGACGGGTTTCGAGCCGCGAGCGCTGGCAACTCCACTAACCGCGGTGGTAAGCGCAAGTGACGCCTTGAAAATTGTCTGTCTTCATGAGTCAGACGCCCCAGTCTTGCTCCACGTTTCAAGGCATCGCATTTGAAGCGAAGAACGACGCGCGCAGTAGCAGAACACCACCACCCGCATACGGGCCTCCAAGCCAGTGACGGCAGGCGCCACTAAAAGTTACCACGTACCAAACAATCACGAATGTTCCGGCAACCTTGTGGGCCTTTTCCGCCCCATAAGGCACCGCGCACGGCGCCCTTGAGAGAGGGAGGGGTGGCTTCAGAGGAGGTTGGCTTGCCGAGGCTAGCGGAATCACGTGACGCTCCCTCCTAGTATTTTTTACCTCCATGAGTGCATGCCAGATCGCCAGCAGGTTAGGCCATTGTGCCAAGGAGAAGTGCAAATTGCCCTCGCCCCCTCTATTTTGCAGGCTTGTACGACGATATCGGGAAACTTGCTTTCCCCACGCGATGAGGTGCGACGTGTGTAGCAGGGTACTGTGCATGAACAACTAGCCAAACGTTGGAAAACTGCATTTACTGCGATATAAACTCAATTATCGCAAGGTAAGTACAATTGTCTTATTTTTATGTGCATTGCCTAATGCTTGTATTTTCTTTTTTTTTTTTACAGAGATAATGTACGGTCACTTTTTACTATGTACGTAGACGGTGCTGCACCGCTTCAGCGTCAGCTGAAACGCACGGTATGTTTGAAAACACGCAGCACGGCATATTTCGGCTAGTACACTCAAGAAGACCAAAGTTGGATTGTCGTAATTCCTTACTCAGGAAGTACATTCTGCGAGCTGACTGGTGTTCAGAAGTTCCTGCAAGAGTATAATCTGTTGTATTGCAGCTTGCTTAGGTGTTTATCATGAAACAATGCACCCTTTCTTTGCTCCCTCTGTTCTAAAAGCTTACGCGTTGCCAAAGGCTAAGTACAGCTACCCACAAGCACTTACGAGAAGTCTTGTGATGAATGCATAATTCATCATAATTGCCTAGTTATTTAGAACAAAAATCGCATATTCCGATGCAGCGGCATTTCTCACCTAATTTTTGCGTATTTCTGCTTCTTTTTTTCAGCTTCATATCATATCTGTGGGAGATTGCCTTCAATATAATGAATGGACCATGCACTTCAACTGCCGTACAGCTTGCATGGGAAGAAAAGCGAGAGACTGTTTAACATGCGGCTACGCAGAGTGGGAACAGGTGATACGCATTTAATTTCTCAGTTTTGTACTATTTGCTTATGTTATGCACTGCTGACAGTGTTGGGATAATAAAGGTATATGTATTGTATGCAGATGGTGTCTGAGAGACGGAGACATCGACGTCAACCAAGCGCAAGACTTCATAAGAATGTGGCTGCCAGGCGCCGTCGACTATTGCAGAAGGCGGCGTTACGCCGAAGCGGCTCAACCCCCCGTAGCGTCATAAACAAAGCTTTCGTAGGTGGCCCACAGGATTGGGGATACGAGCGACAATCTGTATCAACCTATTTTAAGACCAATAAAGAAATTGTTTATATTATTTGGTGATTTTATAGTAGATTATGGCATGTTGCATCGATCTACCATGCAATATTTGAGTAATTTAAAATCGTAGGAAATAACGGCATCGCCCACATACATCACAATCTGCCAATATGGCCATGTCAGTGGGTAATGCGGGACAATAAATTGACTAAAAGCGGCAGAGCCGGCTATTGACCAATACCGGCGCTGCCAGTAGGCAAGGTGGGACACTAGAATGGCAATGAACGGCGGAGCCGGCTATCTGCCTGTATTGGCGCTGCCACACTATGGCCGAAATAGCCCCTTTAGTGGCATGGCCGCGCTGGGCCATTCTTGACGCGGGTAGCGCTGCCGGTTTCGGGCCTATATTTGTGCCGCTGTTTGCCGTGATATTGCCGTGCTGGGGCCAGCCTGGTTGTACTGCCTGGCCACTTGCTAGGCGTAGTCCAAGGTTATGTACTGGATCAAGTCGTCGAATGTAAGAATGTCTGGCTGAGTCATAAACTATGCAGCCGTAGTCTAGTAGGCTACGCACAACAGACCGGTAAATACGTAAAAGCCATGTTTGGTCAGAACCCCAGTGCTTATGGAACAACACTTTGAGGATATTCACCGCTTTATTTGTCTTAATCTTTAGTGTGTTTATGTGGGTCAGAAAATTCAGTTTGGTGTCAAAGGTTACTCCTAAAAATTTGTAATGTTGTTTGACCGGTAGTGTGGCGTCATTTAATTTCAGGACTGGGTCGCAGTATAGCCCACGTTTCTGAGAAAATAAAACAGTAACTGTTTTCTGGGTGGAGAAGCAGAAGCCATTCTTGTTAGCCCATTGTGCAAGTTTATTTATTGTGATCTGAAGCTGCCTCTCACAAGTTGATAAATTTGAGGCACGGCAAGCCACTGGCAGGTCGTCGACGTATATAGAGTGCATAACAGACGACGGTATAACCTTATTAACCGAGTTCATTTTTACAATGAAAAGTTGTGCTGAGAACACAGCCTTGTGGAACACCATTTTCCTGTGCAAATGTACGAGAAAGTACTGTGCCGAGACGAACCTGAAATGTTCTATTAGACATGAAATCAGCTAGGCAGTTAGGGTCAGCTAGGTCTTTTAAAATTCCATATCTCCACGTGGTATCATAGGCTTTTTCTAAATCAAAGAAAACTGCCAGACAATGTTGCTTGAGTAAAAATGCATATCGAATTTCATGCTCCAGTCGGACAAGATGGTCAGTGGTTGAACAACCCTTTTTATAACCGCACTGGTGAGGGTCTATTAAGTTTCTTGATTCTAAAATGAACGCGAGCCTTATATTAATAATGCTTTCATATGATTTTGCCAAACAGCTGTTCAGGGCAATGGGTCTGTAGCTACTTGCGGATGTTGGGGATTTACCAGCTTTGAGAAATGGGACTACTATTGCTTTTTTCCACTCTTCTGGCATTCTCCCAGATTCCCAGATTAAATTGAAAAATTCAAGGAGAGCCTCTACAGATGCTTGGGATAGATTTGCCAGCATGGAGTAGTGTATACGGTCGTGACCTACCGCTGTTTTTTTGCCAGCTGAAAGGACTATGTTTAATTCCTGTTGTGTAAGGGGGGCATTGTACAATTCATTTGTCGCGCCAGTAGTGGGCAGCTTCTGTTTTCAGCAGACTGTTTGCACTTTAAAAATTCTTTTGAATAATTACTCGAGCTGGAAACATTGTGGAAGTGTTCACCAAGTATGTCAGCCTGTTCTTGTAGTGTTGTTTGTGTACCTGGACTTGTAAGGAACGGTATTGTATACGACGAGTAATCTCCCCTAAACTTCCTCACCTTTTCCCACATTTGTTTAGAGGTGACAGTGCTGTTTATCGAAGATATGTATTTCCTCCATGATGATTTTTCCGCCTGCCTTCGTATAAATCGTGCTTTGGATTTGGCCTGTTTGAAATGTAGGAGGTTTGTATAGGTCGGGTATCTTCGCAAGATTCCCCAGGCCCGATTTTGTAGTTTTTTTGCTTCTGTGCACTCTGGTGTCCACCAGGGGTTAAGTTTTTTGCGTACAAGGCTGGATGTTTGGGGAATGGCCTTATCTGCCGCTGAAATTAAAACCGCAGTGAACCTTTCATTGATTTCGTTAACGCTTAGCTCACTTGAAAACACTTGTTCGAGCTTTGCATTTTCTGTAAAGAGTGTCCAGTCAGCAAGGTGTATTTTCCAGCGACGCGGTTTACAATTTATAATGGGTGGTGATGATGTGAGTGTGATGATAGCAGGGAAATGGTCACTGCCATACCAGGTATTCAGTACTTCCCATTTAGAATCGGTAAAAACAGACGGTGAGCAAAAGGCTAAATCGAGGCAGCTAAAATTGCGGGAGCTTGGTGAAAAATATGTTGGCGCACCTGTGTTCAAAAGACAAATGTTATTAGGTAAAACGAAATCTTCGATAAGTTGCCCTCTTTGATCATTTTTATCGCTGCCCAAAAGGGTACAGTGCGCATTAAAATCACCTACTAAAACAAAAGGCTCCGGCAACTGGTCTGTTAAATTTTCCAGGTCTCGAGTTGTGAAATGGGTATGCGCTGGAATGTACAGTGAACAAATGGTGACAGTTTTATTGGATAAAACGGTGACGGCTACAGCCTCGTACGGGGTATTTAATAAAAGTTTCGTGTAAGGATGCCGCTTTGCACAACAATAGCGACTCCCCCAGATAGACGGCTGGAGTGTTCGCGGTCTTTTCGTATGACAGTAAAACCTTTAAGGAAATGTGTATACTTAGGGCCTAGATTTGTTTCCTGTAAGCAGAATGCTACAGGTGAGAGGTTGTTTATTACGTCTTTAATGTCACCTAAATTGTTCATCAGGCCTCTACAATTCCAATGTATGATAAAAGCCATACTGATGGTATTGAAAATATTAACTGATGTATATGGATTCAAAAGTTGTAGGTGACATGTGTTAAGAGGGATGTGCTATTTGCGAGAGCGGTAACCACTTAGGTTACCGGTCCCTTTCTCGGCGCAGTTACAAGAAGTTTTTCCTTCTTGGTGCGCTTCAGAGAGCGCGGATCTTTTGGCGTCAATGACGCCGGGGTTTTCGCGTCGACCTCCATCGCCTTCTCCGAGGCGCTGGATGATCGAGAGCCAGGCGCCGAAACGCGCGTCTCGGGCCTTGGGGTTCTGTTCAACTTTGGGCGCTGAGACACAGCGGTCTGCCGGCCCGTATTCGATGATGATGGAGCAGCACTGGCTGCTACCACCAAGGGGGCGGATGGAGTCTCTGCAGGAGTACCGCGCGCGGACCCTGTAGACTCCTGAAACCGATGTGGTGCTGCCCCCTGCCGCGCCGCACTGGCATAGCTAAGTTGAGGTAAGTGCCCTAGCCTTTTCCTCGCTTCATAGAATGAGATTTTTTCTTTTACAGTGATTGCGATGATTTCTTTTTATTTTTTACAGCAAGGGCAGCTCCGTGAGTAAGCTGGATGGTCTCCCTTGCAATTGACACAAAGTGCTGGAGCATTGCAATTGTCAGAAGGATGGTCGTTGGCACTACACTTCGCGCATGTTTCTTTGCCTCTGCATGACTGTGATGCATGACCGAACCTCTGGCACTTGAAGCATCGCCTCGGGTTCAGTATGTATGGTCGGACGTTGATTTTCAGGTATCCTGCGTCGAGTGAAGTGGGCACAGTACTGGTTCCAAATATTACCCAGGCAGCACGACAGCACTGGGCCAAGCATGATCCAATGCTCGCAGAAATTGGTACGAACTTTGGCCCAATCCTGGCATCATGGCAAAGTGCAACCCGATTCAATGTCCACCCACTGTTCGAGCCAAGATTGGCCGTACTGTTTGCCATTGTAGTATCAAATGTAGTTCGAGCATAGAGCCAGTGTTCAACCATTCTGTATCCAGTGTATTTTAAGAATCCAGTGCTCAGCCATTCTGTATCCAACGCTTTTCCAGCATATCCAGTGCTTAGCCATTTTGCATCCAACGCGTTTCCAGAATAGCCAGTGCTCAGCCATCTTGTATCCAACGCGTTTCCAGTACTCAGCCATTCTGTATCCAATGCGTTTTCAGATTATCCAGTGCTCATCCAATGTGTTTCAAGTATAGCCCGTACTCGGCCATTCTGTTGCTTATATTCTAGCTTAGTGCGTATACAATTAGTAGCGAAGGAAACGTGATGGAAATAAGTGCGGGAAGGAAACTTCCTGCAGACACACGCAAAGCATAAACGAAAATATAATTTATTTAGAATACTATTTAGAATACAATTCTTGAACTGATGCAGGCATCAGTAAGGGTGCTCAGCTCCAGGGGTAGCAGCAGGAGGAGGGGCAGGGGCGGCAGGAATTGCAGGAGCAGGGGCTGCAGCAGGGGAAGGAGCAGGGGCAGCAGCAGCCGGACAGGAGGGGCCGACGGTGGACTTGCCAGGGACCTGAGGGCAAGGGTGGGGCAGGGAGAGGGCAGCAGTGGGCAGGCAATGATTCCTGCCCTGAAGGGAGGGATCATCGGGCTTCTCTGCTGCAAGCGTTTCTGCGAAACGCCTCTTCCTGCCACCACCCCTGTCCACAGACCCTGGCAACCACCTCTTAATGAAGTCCTGTGCTTCTGTCAGGTCGCCCCCCCCCCTTTCGCACAGATGACATCTGCACACAACCATACAAAGACCACAATTAGTACATACAGCATGCACCGTAAAGATCACCCACAATAGAGCAGGCAAACACATTCAACAAAAGAAAACCTTCAAGAGACTTAGTGAAATAAGTTGCTAAGTCTTAAGCACACAGTTTATCTGACAGAATTTGCAACCGCAGCCAACGTTATTGAGTCGAGGTTCACAGCATGCTCAGCGGCGAAATGCAGGATACGCAAAGTATTCCTGTGGATAATTAAATGCTGCTATCGCCTTCCCCACCATGAAAACTCTTGATCCATTTACAGGATCTTCATCCCTGTTGCCTTCGTTGACATTCCTGTTTCTTCACCCTAACATAGCGTTAACGTCATCAGTGATGATCACACCATGTCTTTACTAACCGAGACATATTCAACTGTCTCACCCGCTGATGCTAAACGTGTAAGGTGCCTGGTATGATGCAATTCATCGGCATGCTCGTCAAGCAATTCACCTAAGCTGCCATTGGTGCTAATGTAGAGCACACTTTCGCAATTTCTGCAAGGGCAGTGGTGGCTGAGTATGTCGCTTTCATAGTAAACAATGAAATCAGCCAACAGGGACGCCTAAATTTCTTCGTTGTAGAAGTTGAGAATTCATATGAAAGACAGGATTTTGGCAAGGACAATCTCCTGTTATGCAAGCCATTTCGCTGTAGAGGAGTTCGGCTGTATACAAAATACTTCAACAATGCAAAAGGATGACTAAGGAAGCTTTACCTGTGACTATCTGGCATAACTTCAAATTGATGAATGCCCTCTTCCCCTTCCTGCTATGAAAGCTGTAAAGCACTTGGACGGGCTGCGCCATTACAGCCTTCATGGCATTCGATGCCACCTCGCGCAATGACTTCCCTCCTATTTGCAGGAGGTGCTTGCGCTGCAAAAGACAAAAATTGCCAGAGATTTGGAAATGAGCATTGTATGTGGCAATGTTTTCAAGTTGAAAAATCTACCAATACTACCAGAATATAATTTATTGCCAAGTGAAGTGAATTTTTAACTGAGTGCAAAGCAAAACATTTTTGCTGGAAGAGGTTTGTGATGCAATGCCCTTTAATTGTAAATGTGCTCCACAACACCTAAGTGTTACTGGAAGAAACACAAACACGAAGTGCATCAGGTCTTGTCTGTTCAGTGCATTTCATGTTTGTGTTTTATAGACCTTAGCACAGTAACTATGTTTCATAGTAACTACCTCTCCAAGCTTTCACTATCATTTGTAAGCGCACCAATTCTACTCCCATGCAAATTTCCAATGCATAATTAGGGGATGTGACATTAGAGTGCAGGAAAGTCAGATCTACGTATGTGTGGCACAAAACAGCTTAAAGACATACCGACATGGTATTTTCAGACCTTCACATTTTGCGTTAAAGGGACTGACAACCAGTTTTCAAAGACCTAGTTTTGTGGTAACCAAAAGCTAACCCTCAGCAATGTTTGCACCTGCAGCTTCGCAAATTGTGAAAGCAGCCCATCATTCTGCTTTCACAGGATGAGGGGAACTGCAGTTAACTGCTCACATTTTGGCCTTTTCAACCACTTTTGAAAACATAAAGCTGGTACAACAAGCTTGCATTGTCGTACAGACCTTCTTACATTTGTACAGCGTTTTTCCCCCAAGTATACGCCTACATCATGGCTGCCTGGCGCCCGTTATTCTGTCGATAGACTTACCAAGCAACTCATCAAAAACAAAGGCAGTGCCACTTTCACCACAAACGAAGGCTTATCAGCATATTGCAAGGCAAAAAAATAACAGAAAATGTGGACTGCATTTCAATACTAATAAGAATACCATCAACCCCATACAATAATAGAAAGCCATGTGATAGGCCTCTTATTCATGGTAAATAAGGAACAGTGTCTTGAAAGCGTAGGGAGACGTAGACACACCACAAGTGCGGACTTTCAACTGGTAAGTTTATTGAATGAACGAATTTATGAACAGTTGAACTGCACATACACCTGGAAGGCAGTGAACAATTTATGACATGCACTCGTGGTTAGATCAGATGATACTAAAAATAATGAATTAAGAAAAATAAAAACCAGCACGCTGCTCCGCTGTCAACGATTTGCGTGGTCTAAAAGAGGAATTTTTTTCTAGGAAGACTATTGCAGGCTGACTAATGCAACCTGGTCCTGCTTTCTGTATTCTATAGGCCTCGCAAATTTCATGTGTCAATTGGTCTGTGTGGCAAAAAAGTATCTTGGTCCGAGAGAATTCTGCAGTGCACCTGCAGTTACGGCAATGCATTGCGAAATGCGAGGCACAAACAGTGCATTTTGGTGCTCCCTGAGGCCCACATTTGCACACCACCTCGATTGTCCCACGTACACTCAGCCACAGGTGAGGGGGATGCTGTACACGATTGCAGTGGCGCAAGGCACACACAGGTTAGTGTGCCTTACAGGGCAGACGCTACCTACTTTCTTTCTGGCTGAGAAGAACAAAACAAATCTATGCCATGCCACGACCCCCCCCCCCTTCAACCTGTGCAAACGCTAGTGGATGTATGGCTAACGGCTTGCTTCTTGGTGCCGCATATTTACTCTCCAAACTTTACTCTTCGCACAAGCTTTCCACAACATGCCAATAGCATGCTGTCTTGTGGAAAGTTCGTGCAAGAATTGAAGCATGCTATGGACACTAGTGTTCGCACAGGTTGAAACAAAAAAAAAAGGGGTGGAGGGAGGCGGGGGCGATCGTGGCATGGCATAGATTTGTTTTTTTTTTCAGCCAGAAAGTGGGTAGCATCTGCGCAGCAGTTACAAAATGTGTGGAGAAAGGTGCAAATGCAAAAAAAATGTCTGCCCTGTAAGGCACACTAATATGCATGTGCCTTGCGCCACTGCAATCGTGTACAGCATCCCCCTCACCTGTTGCCGAGTGTACGTGGGACAATCAGGGCGGTGTGTAAACGTACGCCTCAGGGAGCACCAAAATGCACTGTTTGCGCCTCTTGCATTTGGCAATTCGGGTGCACTGCAGAATTCTCTCAGACCGAGATTATTTTTTGCCACACAGACCAATTGACTCATGAAATTTACGAGGCCTATAGAATACAGAAAGCAGAACCAGGTTGCATTAGTCAGCCTACAATAGCCTTCCAAGAAAGAGAAATTTCCTTTTTAGACCACGCAAATCGTTGACAGTCGAGCAGTGTGATGGTTTTTTTTATTCATTCGTGTTTAGTATCACCACGAGAGCATGTCATGAATTGTTCACTGCCTTGCAAGTGCATGCACAGTTCAAGTGTTCATAAACTCATTCATTCAATAAGTTTTCCAGTTGAAAGTCAGCACTTGTGGTGTGTCAAGTCTCCCTTCGTCTACGTTTTCAGTGCGCTGTTCCTTATTTACCATGAATCAATACCAAGTTGTTCCAGTTTTCCCTCCTCTTCGGGCCACTTATGCATCTTCATGTTTTTGCCATGTGGGGCGCCAAGGGTCATTTTTCGCAACTTTTGGGGAAGAATTAAAAATATAAACCCACATTTAATGAGAAAAACATGGCTTATTTTAACCAGTAGGATAGGTCATTTTTCCACAAGCGGTTTTCTCAATTCATGTTCTGAGCAGTTGTCTGTCTCTTTACGTAAAGGTGCCGGACTCTAAAACCCCATAAATATACTGGAAAACCCCAGAGTGCGCTAAATACATAATTTATACTAGTTTTTCTACAGCCAGGTTTCGTTCAGCTTTCTCCCTCTCATAACATCATGGCACAGAAGGCAACCACGTAAGACATCGGAAGGTTTGACACTTGCTTCGACTTGCTTGTCGAAAGGATGTTTCGGCTTCTACACAGAAGCCTTGTTCACTGACTATTACTGATTTCATTCAGCTACAACAGACATATGGCCAACGACTATGTCAGTAAACAAGGCTTCATGGGGAAGGCAGAACATATAACCCCTTCAACAACACTATTTTGGTCTGCATTAATTATTGTGGGTTTAAAGTGCGTGGGAAAAATCATGTCAAAGAACAAAACAGATGGCAACCAAGGTGAAAAAACATTAAACAATGCTATTTCCCCTTCACGGGGGCCGTGTTCTCTCTATGGCCAGCATCTGTTTTTGCCATGAATGTTCAATGCAATGGTTCGAACTGTTCGCAATTTGACCGACTTTCCCAACCCTTGTCATTAAAGCATGAAAAATGGGGTACCCCCATTACAATACCGTATTTACTCGCATAATGAACACCCTTTTTTCCTAGAAAATATGCGAAAGTTGGGGGGGTGCGTTTATTATGCAGGGTAAAAGTTTGAACGATTTGTTTTTCCGCGGCCACCTCTAAAGAAAGCCGCAGTTTCGTCCGAAAGGCGAACCATCGATTGCGATAGCAAATGCGCAGAGAGCTATACAAAGTAAGGATAGTAGTTCTATTGCCCGTATAAACTTCCAAAGTAATTTAACCAGCATGGTGTCAGCGCGCAAAGGCAAACATGAACCAATCGCACTCGATGACCGCGGACACTCACTGTCGAAATGCTGGTGTGAGAAGCACTGCAGCAACAGCGAGCGAAGTGACCTTCATGCCATGTATCGCTTCAACGCAAACTGAGCACGATAACGGAGTACGCTCAAAAGTATAAGCCGCCGTCGCACCTAGACTCAGCCTCCGACGCAGATCGTTTTCAAGATAGGGCGCGCACGGCCGTGCAATGTGCAGTTGCTGTGCCGCCTCCCTCCCCTCCCAGCAGCGCCATGCACACGACGAAATATGGCGCGTTTGCTACCCGCTTTCTTCCCCCCAACGCGGGATAAAGCCACGATTGTTGGCGCCGACTTCAAAAATGCACCTGGAGTGTCCATATGATTGCTACTGCAATAAAAGTAGGAGACACGTACAATTCGGCATCTGATACAATCGTACCCACTGAATGCCATATCGGACGCCGAATCGTACTGTGTCTCTCCTACTTCACGGCAGCAAGTTCAGGGTGCGTTTATTACACGGGAGAAAAAAAAATTGAAATTTTGACGACGAAAGTTGGGGGTGCGTTCATTATGCGAGCGCGTCCATTACATAAGTAAATAGGGTATTTCACTTATTCAATCTGAAGAGCATAAATTCTCTTACATAATGTAGCATAGTAGCAGATAAAACAAAGCACAGAAAAATCAGAGTAGTGGAATAAAAAGTAATAGGGGCCACAGGGTATGTGGGTTTACAATTTTAAGTAATTGCTAGTGCTCTAGAAAATGCTTTGAACCATTGCATGAAACTGGATAGTTTAGGAGTTTGCTTCATGGGCTTGTAGCACAAGAAAAAAAAATGTTAGTGCAATGAGGCAATTCGACAACAGGTACACTAGACTTGCTGCAAATGTAGTTTTCATTACATATCCAATTGCAATGCAATTTTCAAACTCTATTATCTAGAAAACAAAACTGTAGATTAAAATGAGGTAAATACAGTATATACAGAACATCATTGCACCCCTTTTCCTGTACTGTGTCCCACTTGTTTGCACTGCTATTTATCATTCACGATGTGCCAACTCTTCCAACAAAAAGAATTTATTCACAAGTGCTCTGCATTGTGTCCTTCTATAGAAAGCTGCCACAGTTTGCATTTTGTATCAGCAATATATTTTTATTAACTTAACGATTTACTCCTGCTTCATGAATGTATCTCTACGGAGAGCTGTTGGAAATCACCGATTCAGCAAGCCACTATGGTAGCTCAGTGCCTATGGCGTTGCGGTGCTGAGCTCGAGGTCAAAGGTTTGATTCTGGCAGTCAGGGTCACATTTCGATGAGGTCTCATTGCAAAAACACTAGTGTAAGCTTAGATTTAGATGCATGTTAAACTAAGGTCCAGTCCAAATATGTCATTAGAAACTATACAGCAGGGAATTATTTCCATGAGCTCTTTAGTGTGTGCGATGCAAAGTTCCTTCACATAGAAGCCACACCATGTTTCATGAAACAGCACAGAACTTCCACATGTTACATAGCCTTATAATTACAAATAAAAGGGCAGTACAAACCAAGGTGGCAGCCACAGCCTCATCCCGCACGGCTGCCTCTACTTCTTTAATATTGCCGGCAGGTAATATTTAAGAAGTAGGCTTCTACACAGAAGCCTTGTTCACTGACTATTACTGATTTCATTCAGCTACAACAGACATATGGCCAACGACTATGTCAGTAAACAAGGCTTCATGGGGAAGGCAGAACATATAACCCCTTCAACAACACTATTTTGGTCTGCATTAATTATTGTGGGTTTAAAGTGCGACGGTGCCCCCAGGAAGAACTGGAGGCACCGTCGACAAGGCAGGCTGAGACACTGCACGGGTCTTGTCGAGAGGCTGTTTCATCCAGCCTCTCAGACACGACCTGTACTTCATGCCTCAGCTGCTGCAGCTCATGCAAGACGTCCCTGTTCTGCTGCCGCACCTCCAGCTGCACCCGCAGCAGCATCGCTGAAACACAAAATTATTTACTTCACAGCAGAATCGGTACATTTATGGCATATTTGGTTGTTTCAGAGCACTCTGGTAAATGCAAAGTATCAGGATTTGCACAGGTCTCGGTGACAAAAATTCATAGGTATTTAAATACTTTCAAGGGTGCTTCCAGCAATAGAAGGAGAGGTGGAACCATTGTATTGTGTCTAATGGGGAGTACCATATTTTCCGGTCTATAAGTCGCATCTTTTATAAGACTCAACCCCTCAAACTGGCAGCTTTTCCAGAAAAAAACGCAAATAAGTCGCACCGGTGTATAAGACGCAGCTCTTCGTTCGGTAAGCAATTAAAAAAAATTGTGACGTTTCTTCCGTGAACGTGGGTCACGCGCAAGCGTAAGGGTGCTTCTAGTTCACTGTAGTAAGGGTACCATATATTTCTGCTCCAGGCGCATTTCTGCCGTCGTGGTTGCCGCGATGTTTCGTATAAAGTCCAAGGGCGATAACATCGTCTCCGCGCGCCATGCCCTGTATGTGCGAGTGAAAGCGTCCGACGGTGAGCCGAATCGCGCACAAGGGAGGAAGGCAGCGCGGGAAGGAGGGGGGTGGCGGTTTGTATGCTGGTAGCAACTGCGTAGTTTGCACAGCGGCACGCGCTGTATCGTGACAGCGATCTGCAGATGCAACGAATTCGGGGTCGGCCGACTCGCTGTCAACCTGCCGCCGCTTGCGTTGCTGCTCAGTCCTCATATCACAGCGCTCTGGAACTCGATCACAAGAACCCGGCACCTCGATAGCGCGCACAGAACTTGCAGCAATTATGTCAACCAGCACCCTTCGCGTGGCCATAACATCGAATGCGTTTTTGACGGCAGTTTTCTCGGGGGAAAAAACGTACATAACTCACACCGTTCTATAAGACGCACTGACGAAAAATTCTGAAAAAAAAGCGCGTCTTTATACACCGGAAAGTACGGTACTTTGAAGGTGACCACAATATGTCCGAAAGCTAGCGAAATTATTTCTTTAAAACATATGGCAAGAACTTTTGAGACAGACCTTGTACATCCTCGCGTCATCATTTTTGATTAAGCATCTCAAGATTGGAAAAAAATCTGCCTGCAGAAACTTTGCACCATACCTGTGGCACTTATGATAGCCATTGAACATGTTCTCTTTATACACTCAATGATGCGAGAAAGATATTTCAAATAATGTACCAATTTGAAAGCCTAGAGTTTTTTTTTGCAGAATGATACAGATAACATTTATGTCATACGTTTAGGTGTCAAGAATGAACTGCAGAATGAAAGCAACCTTGAAGTTATTCGACTTTTATGGGCTGTGTAAAAATGTAAAGAAGCACACATCTCCTCAGAACCTATAAATTCACCTTCCAAACTTGCGTGTGACTAAGGATCACAGCTCAGCATACGATGGGCCATTCTTCAGATCATAGAAACTCTCTAAACTTCTTGCGAACATTTCAAACTTGAACTTGCCCTCCTGGAAGAGTTCTAGCACGTAGCCTCTTTGATAATTACTTTTAAAGGGGCCCTGGAGAGCCCTTTTCCAAGATTTGAGAAACACATTCTGCTGTTGAGTGCAGCATTTTTCCAAGGAATACAATTTAAAAAATGTTTGAAAAGGCCTCATAAACGAAGGCATTCGGAGGATAACAATATTTACTTTCCCTCTTAAGCCGGGGCAGTGCCAGTAGCAATGACAGGCCCATCACACCTCACCTTTACTTTTTCGAAGGAAAATTATGGTAACTTTTCAAGATGGGTATCAGACAAAACTTCTAAGAATGATAAAGGAGTGGCGACGCATTGGCAATTGTCGATTACCCACTTGCTAATTCTCTCTAATAAATCTGACAGGGTATGAACACAAGTAATTTGTCAAAAGAATTGACCACATAATGCCTACTGGAAGCTAGCCAGCATTTAAAAAATGGTGAGGAGCAGCCCTCTGGAAAGCTATCTTTACAGACTGCTTCTTAGCTCCTCCCGCTACATGTAGAACGTGTTTGCTTGCCAAGATCAAGGGTTGGTTCAGTGCTGCTTTAATGCACAAATCGCAAGAAGGTCTCGGTTTATTTTTCAGTGCCATCTGCTTTTAGAAATTCATTGCTCAGATAGGCCAAAACAAATGCCGACTTGTGCATACTGATCTGTACAGCAACGCATTGACAATCTTTCCAGCCACATGCAAATTAAAAGTGCTACTACAGCCTACTTCCCAAGCTGAATCCAGCATATTCCATTCCATTCAAAGGTTCCTGCTGAAGCCTATAGATTTCTATGGGATCAACTTTTGTTATACCAATCCTAAAATTAATTCAAACTTGGCTGGTCATCGCACACATGTTTGACCCTAATGGTGACCGCATTAGTTTCGAGAAGCCTAATAAAAAGACCAGAGCTGGTCAGTTAAACACATTGCATGGTTATTTTATGGAAAGCTTATGGGGTACAGGTAGCTCCAGTCGAGGTGAAGCAGCACGCCCCTCTTCACCATGGCCAGCTTCAATGCCTAAATGTTTATGCACGTACATTTATTTTTGAGCCACTATATACTAAATCAACAATTCGGAAATTTTCAAGGCAAAGGTATAGTCATAAAAGAAAAAGTGGGCTGTTTAAGTAGCATGGAGATTTTTTAAAAAAAGAGAAAGAATGCAGCTACTTAAAAAGAAGTTCTCTAATAAAAGAAAGAACATTTTGATCCAATATACTCAACCATACACCACCATTTTTTGGGGACAGATAGAGAGCTATGCAGGAGGCAAGCACATGTCAACACAAGGTTATATTAATCTGGAAGTGACTGTACGGTATCCTGGTAACCTTTGTTGCATGCACTTCGACTTGCCACTTTAGCCTGAAGCTGTCACCTATAGCTTCCTGGTCAGCCCAGTTGGCAGAGCGACTGCTCTGTAAATGTAACCCTGCTCTGAGTTTGCCTTCCCCTTTCACATAAGCATGAGCATAAAAAAACAAAAAACACTAGCAATTACCCGACAGCTCTGTGGTGTCCACAGCCGACTCGCATTCCTGCCTTCTTGGCCCTCCTCCTTGCCTTGTCATAAGTGCCTTTGAACAAAGTAAAAACATTCAAAACAGATTATAATAGACACTAGAACAACAAGCAACCTGTTAAGCTGTACAGGCTACATTCAACAGACATAGAGAGAAGTTTAATGATGCAAAATGCAGAGAGGTCGGCCTGAGGTAAATTCCTCTAGCCAGCTACTCGGCGTTGGGGGAAGGGGAAGAGGGAAAGAAAGAGGGAAGACATGAATAAGATATTTGTGACCTCTGTGAATGCCCACAGCAAACTGCGCAGACATTGTGAACAAGCTGGCACAGCTTTGATGACGTCAAGTATCAGTGGTACAAGTTAACATAACTCAGGAACTGTAGAATGACACTAAAGAATTAGTTTGTCATTGTTTTTATATTCTTTGCAAGTTTTCTGTCGCACCCACCGCCACCAACAGTCAGTGTTATTACATATCGGAGACAGCCAAGCACCTGCAAATCTCAATAAACAATGAATCATTTATTATTACAAACCCCTTTCAACGCAAAAATGCAGATTGCATTTGGTATAACTTGGGATGGCAACATTCAAACTGGCCAAAAGGTGCAAGCCTCTTGGTGCACAGTTTTTAAAGTTAGATGTTTAGCAAACTGTGCAACCTTTTAAGGCAGGTTTACACCTGCAAGATATCAGCCATGAAATGACAAGAGTGCTGTTAATATTCAAGCCATTGGTAATTTTACAGATGTAGGCATTGCAAGCTAGGCGGGGGGAAATTATGCATAATAATAAACAGCGAAGGCTTGTTTACTTTCCTGTATGTGCAACAATGGTGCTTGTCAGCAATAATTGCAACATTTTCAACAGCTATACCAGAGTGCATCATACACAAACTTTAATTTAAAGAAAAAAGGGGGGCGGGGGAGGCAAACGAACTGTGTTGGTCCTGACCACCGTGGTCTTAAAGGGACACTAAAGAGAACAGTACTTCTGCATCAGTAAATTACTGTTCAGTCAACACAAACAAAGTGCATGTTCTTTGGAGTTTGGTTGAAAAAGTGCTAGTATTCATGGTGCACGTCATCCAAGTAGCAAAGTAATGAGCCAACTTTTTATTTGTTCTAATTGTCAAGATGTTAATTTGGCAGATGAGCATCATAAGCGACACCAAAACAAACCGTTTCCAGCGAGGAACACATTATGTGCTTATTTTTTTGAGGAATGAACCCCCCCACCCCATGAAATTTGAAAAAGATCATGTGCATGGAATTACAGGGCCCTGAAACTGTCTTAGTGGGTAAGCAAGCTGGCCCTGTCATTGACAATAACATAAATATTCTTAACACAATGCACGAACAGCTCCCCGATATTATGAAATACCAACATAAAAGAAATGCACTGCTCCGAGTGGTTAGCCTGAGACAAGCAGTTTACTTTCCCGCGTGCCTCATAATCGAAACTGGTTTTGGCACGTAAAACCCCAGAAAGAAGAACAGTTAACTTTCCCCGCTGAGACTGTTGGATGGCACAGCAACCTTTTGCACACGGGTGCATTGACGCATGGCAGTTTTCATACTTGCAGGCTTCTCTCCACGAGAAAAAAAAAGAAACATGATGTGGACCATGCTAGAAGCATGTCACTCTAATATATCATACAACTTCCTGATCAACACCCTAACATATAGATGACTAAATTATAAGAGTTAGCTATAACTAATTAGGTGCCAAGGGCTAATAAATTACTGGCCATTTCTCAAATGGACTCTGAATAACCTGCACTCGGTTTTATTTTTGTAAAATTATCTGTGTATTTTTAAAGCTTGTTACATAACCGCTGGGACACTATACCACCAGGGTTTTTTTTTGTTACAGAGGGTAGTGGTCACAGGTACAAGGATTAGGTACAACACAATGTCATTCCTACTTATCCAATGTTAGCTGTTGCAATAATACGAGAAAAAAGAACCGTATTAATGCGACACAATATTAGGTCAAAACAAAAGGAAAGCGTGGTACAGTAACTGGCACATTTAGCATATGAGCACTTAATACAGCCATGAGACAGTGAAAGGGCTGCAACAATACATTGCAGTTACTGCACTCATAAACTCATTATCTTGAACTTGAGCTGTTTGGAAGAGATGACAATACTACTCTTTTGATTTAAGTGGTATATATGAGTTCAAGGTACAAGTTCAACAGTCGGTTAAGACAGCCGAGCATAAGGTTAGCCGTGATATGTACGCCAAACTTATACAGGGTGCTGAATAATTTCGCTGCGCCTGTTCGAAAAAAGGTTTTGCACTCATCACTGCACTGTTCTTGCTGAAGTTTTGCAGAACGATCACATTTTGGGGTCGCCTTCATTGAGTATCACACTTACCACGGTTAATTGCCTGGTGTTTTTAGAAAAAAAAAGTGAAAATCTGCCTTCACTTGTGGGGATGTGACCTGCTGCAACGAGAGCACTAGCATAAACTTGTGTCGCTGCCTGCTGGCAGCTGCAGAAAGCAGCTGGTCAGGGAGGTTTGCCACATGTTTCAGGAGCAGGCAACATGCGGCAAACCTCCCTGACCAGCTGCTTAACGAAACTTAACACCCATGAATTTTGTATATGTAATGAAATTTCGGTCTCACGAAGAACAAAAATCGTCTGTGTGGAAACGCGACTGTTACGAATAAGCAATTGGTGCAAAAGTTAGGTGCAGAACTATTACTACTGACGTAAACCACCTCATGACTTGCCGAGAAGCGTGTTGACTGCTGCACATTATCTCATAATTTCTGCCTAAGGAAGCTGGCATGACATCAGAATCGCCGCGCGTATAAGGAGTCATTCTGCGCCTAGTCTCCGCGTCGAGTACGGGGCACGCTGCAATTGAGATGTTTTTTTTCTATGCACCGAATCTGTTTTAGAGGTTTTGCTAAAGATCCATGTGTGCCACAAGCGCTCCGCTATTTACATGCGCCGTTTGATTCATGTGGTCGATCCACTGCATAAGGCTGGAGCTTTCTGTGCAAGCATGCGAAATCGGCGGTTTCATTAGAGCGCGTAGCAAGCGCAGCTGCCGCAGCGAGCGAGCGAAGGTTCGTGCGGTTTATAGCTTCAAGGGAAAACTGAGCGGCCGAATGCACAGCGCATACAAAGGTCAGAGCCGTTTGGAGGTCGCTTGCAAGATACGGTGCGCGCGACAACACCGGCAGCCCGTACCGGCGCAAACATAATAAAGAACCAAGCGCAAAGCGCAAAGTACATGAACGCATTTGTTGGCAGAGTAGAAGCCGCCTCTGCCCCCCCCCCCCCCCTCCCTTTCGCGCTTCCTTCCCGCTTTGCTCCTTTCGCGTGGGAGATTGCGTCGCCAGTTCCCCTTGCGCCCGGTTGCAAGATTTTATCGCCCTTAGACTTTATACGAACCTCACGACGACGACGGCAGAAATATTCTTGAAGTGTCCATATAATTGCTATCGCAATAAAAATTTCTTTCATGGAGGAAAAAATTTCTTTCCTCCATGGTTCGATTCGATTCGGCTCATGCGTTGGCAGGTTGGCTGCTCCTTGCTGTGACTTACTGCTCCACTGCACTGCTGCTGTCCACGCTTTCGCCTCGCTGTCATCTTGCGTTTTTCGGCATGGGCTACAGCGTTGCGGTTTCGGCATCTGACTCATCCCTCTCGCTCATCATGCCCTCCAAGTGGAGGAAATGCATGTCGAGTCGTAAGAAAGGAATACAACAAGATAATGAATGAGCTAGGACTCGCGCAGCTTGTTGGCCTTCCGTGTCCAACGACGAAGCTGCAAGCTTCACCTCTGCAGACAGTTCTCGTGTAGAGCGACTTTCGCCTCCGAAGCCGGGAACCAGCAGACAATCGTGAAGTTCAATTTCCACGGATGACAGTGGTGAGCCTCCGTTCAAACGGTTGAACGAGCGGTAGAGAAGTGAAGCCTTTGTTGACAACGTCTGCAGACAAGAAGCTCTTTTTGTAGAATGCCAATCATGTAGTGCGGGTACGTTCTCATGTGAGCACAGCGACTAATAGCAGCTCAAGTGACAAAGGAGGTCCCCAAGGTAGCGATTCAAGTGATGAGTCTGATGACTTTCTCGCTTCATACAGCTTCACTGGGCCAGATGAGGGAATAGCCTTCACTTGTAGTCCAACGCTCTCTCATGTACTTTCCGAACAACTGTCTGCAAGTGAAGAGCTTGCTGTAATTGCTTCCAAACATAATATGACGCATACATGCATTAACGATGTCCTCGATTTCTGCCGGCGAAGAGGCATCTCTGACCTTCCAAAAGATGCTAGGACAGTTTTGAAAACTGAGCGCAAAGCTCAGGTGGAGCAAAATGGTTGATTTGTGCACTTTGGCCTTGCAGAAGGAATTCGTCAAGTGTTGCAGCCGGGGCAAGTAGTTCCCAAGTGAACTGAAGCTTCAAAGCAACATTGACGGAGTCCCTCTTTACAAAAGTAGCCAGCTTGCCTTTTGGTCCATTTCGGGCCGCATAAAAATGTGGAGGCATCACCGCCATTTGTTGTCAGTGTGTACTGTGGTGCAGGGAAGACGCTATGTCTGCAGGATTACCTAGAGCCATATGTGCAAGAAGTCTACGACCTAACCTCTGAGGGGTTAAGCATAGGAGATGTTCATGTTCGGGTGAGCATTGGAGTCATCGTTTGCGATGCTCCTGCAAGGAGCTACGTCAAATGTATTGTTGGCAACACTGGCTATTATGCGTGCGAGCGATGCAACCAAAAAGGGCGGCACATTGAAAACGGGGTGACATTTCCCAAAGTTCATGCAGCAGCGTGGACAAATGCATCATTTCGATCTCAAGAGAACAAGCACCACCATTCTGGTGTTTTCCAGTGATAAGTGCCCTGTTTGTGCTAGCTTAATATATTCTGAAAACTGACTCAAATATATTCTCAATTCATTTCTGTAATTGGCATACTTTAAATAGAGCTGCATTGTTTTAGAACAGAAACCAGCATAAAATCCAGGAGGGCAGAAGCAAAATAAGTGGCAGGACAAGAGTTAGACTTGGAGATATTAGTTTATCTTCACAATGCCCAACATGACATTTTTGACACACAAGAGTTCGGTAGCTCAAAATGCTGATATAAGTGTGGGAAAGTTAGCGAAATTCACGCTAGTGTCTTCGACAGACTGAACCATAGCTTAAATTGTAGGTAGCTCAGATAGTCAATTTATAATTAATTACTAGTTATAACGACTTTTTTTCAGGTGGGGGGAGGATACAAATGTACTTTCTAGGTGGCAAAGTTTAAGTTGTTTTTTAATCTTTTTTTATTATTTGTTTGTTTTTGTTTTGTTTTAGCAAAATTGGTTTTAGGCTTTCAGGGGTTATTCAAAGGATATATCGCAGCTAAATGTTTTGTATGTGTGTGATCCCTGCAGCCACATCTCACCTTAACAAGGTTCATACGTTATTCTAAATGTCTGCACTCGCCTAAACAAGGTTCATATGTTATTCTAAATGTTTGTATTCTTTATCAGTGAGAAAAACAGATGTCATGCTTGCATGTCAGGAGCTGTGTTTCTTAATTAGTACATTTCAGAAGCTCACTTTCAAGAGTTGTACATGCCTTTCCCATTTCATGCACATCATAAAAACTGGAGGTATAGCTGCATTCACAACAATGAAAATTCTTCTCCTCTCTGTTGTGATCACCTTGACGTGCTTGACGTGTTGTGATCACCTTGACGTGCATATTGCTGCCCATCTCATTTTTTTTTCACAGTCACTGTGCCACCACATCAGTGGCACTACTGAAATATCCATCAGCTTCCAGGCAAGAAATTCCTTGCTGACAGCTCTATTCATGTGAGTGAATGCAGCACTCATTCAAGGCATTAATGACAACATGCCTAATGCTTGAAAAATGAGCTGCAATGAGGTGCAGCAATGTAGTTCTGCCTAGATTGCAACATATTTGGGGCTAAGCCTGACAGTGACTACACAATAGAGCAGGTTGGTCATCATTCAGCACCTTGCCTATCTAAGGCCTCGCATCTTAATGGCAGCAGCCCTGGCTGCTTCCACACATGTGGAAAGCTAGCGTGAACACAGTATATAAATCTGCATCTATGCATGCAGTATGCACATCGTCACTGGAGCAGCCTTTTGGTGTGCTGCTAGCACAATGGAAGCACCACATTAATCCACACTCCATTTTACATTACCTCAAGCTGTGCCATGGAAGATGAGAGATGGCTAGCACAATGGAAGCACCACATTAATCCACACTCCATTTTACATTACCTCAAGCTGTGCCATGGAAGATGAGAGATGGCACGATTACTGTATCTGTGATGCGTCATGGCATGTCCTTATAGTTGTCATGCACGTCATATTCGACATGATGCCCCTTATGAATGAAGCATCAGCTTAACCACTGCCTTGCAGTATAGCATAGGGACACTAAAGAGCAAAACTAAGTCATCTTAGACTGACTTAGGTTGACTTTTACTGCAGAATATAAAGGCCAAATGGTTTGTTTTTTTTCTTTTTTATTGTCGTAATGGTGGATCAACGTGGTAGTATGACAGATTTCAGTGTGTTCCCTCATATTCAGGATGTGTTAAGACAGGAGAAGCACTTAAAAGTTCCTAAGGTTATTTTTTCACTTCTTTAGAATGAAGTCATTCTTGACCAGATAAACAAGTAGACCAGAGTAGGTCTTGTCAAAATTCAAGACATCACAGTGAGCCTGGTGCTAGAACTTCACCGCAGCACTACCACTCATCTTCCAATTTTGTTTCTTCTCGGACTTGCCGAGCTGCCTCTTTTGTTAACAGTGGCCGTTTTGCTATTGCAGTGCATAATTTACGAATACAGCCTAACTTGGTAGTCCCCTTTAGCACACCTATAATGTAAAGTGTAAAATTGCTGTTGCAGTTGAGCCTTATCTGAGGTGAGTACATGGTTATGAAAACAGACACCAAAACCATGAGAATTTTCCTGTGTCCATTGGCATGGGAGATAATGACGATTTGGTTAGAGTGAATGCAATAGCCACCTGGGCTTGCATTTCTTAGGTCTACTTACAATCACTACCACAAAGTTTATGTTAATTGCAAACACCTACTGCACTTCCTTCAAGCAACTGGTAGCAGGACTCTCACACATAACTTCTACACTGTAAACAGTTTAGAATGTATACCTAAGTAGGAACAGCTGATGGTTTAGTGTGGTAATTAACATGATGAAACAGCACTGAAGACAAACACAAAAGAAGAAACAGATAATGCAGTGACTATAAACTAAAGTTTATTTGAAATGTGTGTGCTATTTCATCAGGTTACCACACGAACTTTCCAGTTGTCATTAGTTTTGCAGATTTTAAGCTGTTTGCAGTGCTAAAGATGAACACCACACAAAGAAACAACGAGCTTTTTAATAAACTGTAGTTGACATAAAAGGGCATTTAGAAGCCTAGTTGGTGCATATAAAACATGATTTAAGAACCTTCCCCCCCCCCAAAAAAAAGCAGACATGGCACGAAAGAAAGAGTAGACAATGGACAAGTGCTTTGAGGGTTCAGAGTTGTGACTACATATGTGTCAGATGGTGCAACATTTAGGAAAAAGGCCTTCTGATTGCCATGGAAGTTTACATTGCCTTTCTGTATGGACAACACTGAAAATACTACTCGGTCCTACCAGCAGTGGCCACAATGCAATGAATGTGGGCAAAATGCAAAATAATGCTTGTGCGTAATGCACTTTGGCTGCATGTCGGACTCCCAGGAGGTCAAAATGAATCCATTTTCTTCCACCACACCATTTATCACAGCTCCGTACACGCTTGTTGCTTAGGGACATCAAACCCCATGAATGAAATCTTTTTATGCACAGTATTTGGTCACTTGTATGAGCTGTTATTATTGTGCACAGTGTAATGGATGACTGTGGTATTTTTTTAATGATGAATTCAAAACTCTGTGATGACACGTGAGTATGTGTATGTTTCGTGTTATATGTTTTGTTGCCATAGCAGCTTCTAACATGTTTTATTAATCCAGGCACATTAGCCTCAACCTCACTTCACCAATGCGGCTATAAAGTCGCCTGTTACTTTGACTAGTTAACTTTTGGTGAATGCACGGAGAGAACCATGACCACAATGTAAACCAAATTTACAATAAATATGGTAAATAGCCCCCTTTAGAGAAATAATTATCTATCACTTGTGTGGATCATGCACAAGATCAAAAACCTCAGTTCCTTAACCATCCTGAGTTGTGTATAATGTAAGTGCTAAATTGCTATATGACAAGATAAAGTTACCAAAGACAGGGGGCGGCCTATACTGCAAGTTAACCCTCCGCTAAGTACAAAATAACTTATTAGTCACGGCTAGGTTGCGTGTGCCGCCGCCCAATTTAAAGGGTGCAGCCTTATCCACCCATCCATCCACACTTTTGTGAGCATGTCTCGGAAGTCCCCGATCGCGGGATCGAATCCCGGCCACGGCGGCCCATTTCGATGGGGGCAAAATGCGAAAACACCCGTGCACCCGTGAACCCCAGGTTGTGCAAATTTCCGAAGTCCCCCACTACGGCGTGCCTCATAATCAGATCGTGGTTTTGGCACGTAAAACCCCATAATTTAATTGTTTTCTTCGGAAGTCCCCGAGAAATGCTTGCACTTCAGCGGCATTTCTCCCAATAACCGCAGATTAATCGGGGTGAGAAGGCATGGAATTACAAACGTTAACCGTGCATTAATAAGCAACTTAAAAAAAGAAAAAAAAAGTAAAAAGTGCCTCGAGGATTCGAACACGCATCCTGTCGAAAATTGTGATAAGGTATTCGCACCCCACGCACACGACCACCTCACGAAGCAGGTGGTGTGATATTTTACGTAGTGATAAATGTATTTCTTTTTTTCGTCAAATTTTGGGTTTACAGAATCAGTCACGCTTAAACGTCTTTTTAAGGTTCGATTAGATAAGAAAGACATTGCATCGACATGCCGTCGACACCAATGATCGAGTCGAGTGCCTTTTCTGCCGACGGCGCCAAGAAAAGGACTTTGGTATTCCTGCACGTCAGGTCATCGGCTGTCGTGTGAAAACTTCGAAGCAAAGCATTCTAGCGAACATTGCAATGTCGCACTGTTTGTTTGCTTCTGCCCAAAGCGACGCGAAACAAATTTTGAGTGCTTATGTACACGCTTCAAGCACTCGGCAACCGCCCATACATGGAGCCACTTGCGATTACTGTACTACGTAATCCTCTGACCGTAATGCAAGCATACGTTCCTCGTAATTAATTTTTATCGTAAGGTCATTCACAAACCATTGCTTAATTATCACGTGTGGAGCACACTTAAGCCCTGCTGTGAACAACCCGCGGTCTGTCACAGCAAGTCGATCAGCCCGTCCCCCGTGACAGATAAGCATATCAGCGAAGCTGTTATTAAACCAACGTGGTATCAGCTCTGTTGAAGGGGTCACAGCTTGCAAACGTATTTCCGGTTCCTGCGCAGTGTGCCTGTGATCAGAGCATTGGTCTTTCAAACATGCTATTTAACCTTAGCAAGTCGTACCAGAAAGTATTAAAAATTGATAAGGCGTAAATTGGCTTAGTACGGACCAATGTAGCCCAAAGAAAGCCAACTTAGTAACCCATGTTGGCAAGTCCATATGAAAGTTGGTCCAATAATTCCCGCCTTGTTGAATGGACGAGCTAATATTGTTTACTGAATGTGCAATGCGGGCCAGCGTTGGATCTCTATCAGAATGGTACAGCCTATATTCGCGCCACACTGTTAATCTTAGGCCATCATTCGGCCAGGAATTAGAACGGCCCAGCCCTAATTGGAACCACGCTGTTAACCTTAGGCCATCACTCGGCCAGGAAGTGCCAATACGTATCGAACGTTGGTCCGAGCTGACGTGCCGCCTGGGTAGTATTACGTGTTTCGTGGGGATCTGTTGGTCGTTTCGCCGAAGTGTAATTCGTTGTACTTTTATTACATTTTGCTCTTGAAAACCTTCAAGCAGCTCTTCATCACTGAGATTCAGGAAATCTTCTTCTGATATTACTCCTCTGCTTGTATTTAGGGAGCGATGTGGAGAGATTGTTACATTAATATCACCGATACTGGTGAGTTGGGAGAGCTTTTCAATTTGGTATTTTATTTTCAGTTCGAGGAGGAGGTCTCCTCTAGCCATCTTTGTGGCTTTGTAGTCAGGTCCAAACGTATTTACGAGGCATTTCGATACAAGGAATGGTGAGAGTTTTCTACGCTTGTGTTGCCTTCACTATGAAGGACATGGTACTTTGGGAAGGTGTCTAGGTCACTTCGGAGGGTAAATTGGAAGATTGCATCGGTGCGACCTCTTTTCAGAGGCCGATCTGAAAGTCGGGGGAACGCTTCTGCCATAATATGGTTTCAAAATTCGGCGGCGGTGGTAGCCACCCACCACCGAGCCCAACAAGGGGACGCTACAGGTTACGAGGAACCTGCAGACGCCAGCTATGCACCGCCACTATAACCTAATGTACATACCCAAGACTGGATGCATTACACACGGTTAACCCTTGCCACCCGGAAATTCGGAAGTAAGAAGAAGTGACAAGAAGACAGGAAAGATGGAAACGTGAGAGAGAAAGACAAAAGATTAAAGAGGGGGACAGGAAAAGGCGACTGCCGATTCCCTCCAGGTGGGTCAGTCTGGAGGTGCCGTCTATGTGAAGCAGAGGCCGAAGAGGTGTGTTGCCTCCGCCGGGGGGCCCTAAAGGTCCGAACACCCAGCCTCGGCTCAACCCCCCAGATCCCCCTTTCCCCAGACACGGCTATGCCGCGCACGGATACACGCGGGAGGGTCCAACCCTCGTGTGCTCGCGTCCGTGGTGTCGCAACACACCAAACGCCTGCAGACGCAGGCGCCCCTGCGGGGTGTTGATTAGAAGCATACATATTGCAGAGCAGTGAATAGAGGTTATTTATAACAGAATTTTTCTGTTTTAGTAGCGATTTCAAAGATTTCACGACACTTAAGGAATCTGTGAATATAATGGCCTTTGGGAGCTTAGCTTTCTTGATGTGTTTAGTAGCCGACAGTAACGCATAGGCCTCTGCCGTGAAGATACTGGTTTCAGATGATGATGATATTTCGTGTTTTGTGGCGCAAGGGCCAAGTGTGGCCTAAGAGCGCCAAGACAATGAATGGTATGTTTGCCATGATCAGTGAGTTCCGATGACAGGATGCAATGTGGCTGTAAAGGGGCCTAAGAACAAATCGCGGCATAGAAGCGTAAAACATATATCGAGTAGAATTATGGCAGTGACGTGTGGAATGATCTATGGGTAGTGAATGGATCAGAAATGGTCATGGTACTTAGAGTATTAAGAGTATCAAAGTAGCACGACGCCTACCAGAGGCATTTGTAGACAAAGACCAGGAGGCACGTGCTTTCTTTAATAAAATACCACAGCAGCGGCCTCTCCAGAGAGGCCGTGGTACAAGTCACCTGGATATATAACACGAAAGTTAAGTATATCCTTTAAAAAAACGTGATAACGGATTGGTATTTAAAAAGAGGTTCATTGCCCAAAAACATACAGGGATGCAATGGTACATTCTGCCGTAATGGTAATGGAAAATGTCTTTTCCTCTGAGGCTCCAGTTCAGGGCATTGCAGGAGGACGTGAAGTACACTGAGTGGCTCGCCACATTCATCACAGACAGGCGGATCGCCACCGGAAATTAAGTATGCGTGTGTACTGTATGTGTGTCCTATTCTGAGTCTGCAAAGTGTAACCTGTGTGCGGCGTGTCTTCGATTCTGGTGGCCAATGAGCAAGATGAGGCTTGATAGTGTGTAATTTGTTGCTCGTTTCTCTGTCCCACAGACGTTGGCAGTAGGTCCTGACCTTTTTCTTGAGAAAGGGATTTAGGTCCATTACAGGGACAGCTATGGGCGAAGTGGCAGCGTCTGTGCGATTTGATTGATTGATTATTGTGGTTTATTGGCGCAAGGGCCAGGTGTGGCCAAAGAGCGCCAAGACGATGGTAACGACTTGTTAGTGGTACATGAGTAGTGAATTACATGAACATTAGATGTGGCATGGCTGTAAAGGGGCCTAAAAAGAGTCGCTGTAAAGTGCGTAAAATCTATACGTAATAAGATTATGGCAATGACTAATTATATGTACTATGTGCATGAACAATGCATTGCGAAGGAATGATACGACTTGCAAAATATTAAAGATGAGAGAATTGGCCAGAAGCACAAGTGCCTAAACAAAGCCCTTGAGACACAAGGGCCTGGAGGCATGTGCTGTAAAAAACTATCACAGCAACATCCTCTGGAGAGAGGATGCGCTACGAACTTATTGGGCTAATAACATGTAGCACCACATCATTCAAGAATGCGAGTATTGCTTTGGTGTTAAAAAGCGGTTCTTTACCAAGAAACATAGCGGGACGTAGAGGGACACAATAGCGATATGCTAGAGGAAAATGTTTCTTTCTTTCTCTTTCGGCTTCCCGACACTCCAGGAGGACGTGGACGACGGTGAGCCTCTCGCCACATCTACCACAGGTTGGAGGATCATTACCATTCAATAGAAAATTGTGGGTGCCGTAGGTGTGTCCTATTCTGAGACGACAGAATAGGATATCAGTTCGCCAGGTTTTCGTTACGGAAAGCCAGTAATCTAACTGTGGCTTAATCAAATGAAGCTTATTACTTGTTTCTGCGTCCCACAAGCGTTTCCAGTGGCTTCGCAGTTTCTTTCGCAAGAAAGGTTTCAAATCTGTTGCACGAACAGCAGCTGTAGGGTTAATAGCGGGGGATGTGACTGATGTGGCCATTTGGTCGGCAAGAACATTGCCCTCGATGCCTCTATGTCCAGGCACCCAGCATATAATGACATGCTGGTTAGTTGCGTATGCTCTACAAAGAACAGAAAAGAGCTCAATGAGGAAAGGGTTTTTCTGTTTACAGGGTGACTTCAGGGCTTTTACGACGCTTTGAGAGTCTGTAAATATAATAGTTTTTTGGAGTTTTGATTTCCTTGTATGCTTTACGGCTGACAATATTGCGTAGGCCTCAGCCGTAAAGATACTTGTTTCTGGGTGGAGTACGCCGGAGTCCGAGAAGGACGGACCGACGGCTGCATAAGATACTCCGGAATGTGATTTAGAAGCGTCTGTGTGAAATTCCGTGCACAAGTACTTGGACTGTAATTCTAGAAAATGCATTCGGATTTCGACCTTTGAAGCGTGCTTTGTAACCTCTACAAATGATATATCACATGCTACTACCTGCCACTCCCAAGGTGGTAATAGCTTGACTGAAGGCTTTAAGCGATGTTCGAGGAGTGGGATATCCATTTCTTCGCTAAGCTCCCTCACACGCAGTGAGAAAGGATGTCTTACAGACGTACGATTACGAAAAAGTGTAGCACACGTCATATCGTTAACGGTATTAAAACACGGATGCTGATGGTTAGAGTGGACTTTAAGGAAATATTTGAGGCTGGTGTATGTTCTCTGCAGGTGGAGTGACCCCTCATTTGATTCGACGTATAAACTTTCAATGGGGCTTGTTCTGAAAGCGCCAGTGGCCAGGCGGATACCTAGATGGTGGACGGGATCCAGCATCTTCAGTGCACTAGGGGCGGCAGAGTGATATACCGCGCTACCATAATCCAATCGTGATGAAATGAGACTGTTGTGAAGATTCATTAAACACTTCCTGTCGCTAACCCAGGATGTGCGGGATAAAATTTTCAGTAAGGTTATTGTTTTTAGACATTTCACCTTGAGATATTTTATATGCGGAATGAATGTAAGTTTACAATCAAGTATGATGCCTAGGAACTTGTGCTCTTTGTTCACAGGTATTTGTTGTCCATACATTTCGATAGTGGGATCTGGAACAAGCCCTTTCTTCCTGGTGAAAAGAACACAAGAACTTTTGTGGGGGTTCACTTTGAATCCGTTTTCGTCTGCCCACATGGACACCTTGTTCAAGCCCTGCTGTACCTGTCTCTCGCACACTGAGAGGTTACATGACTTGAAGCCTATTTGTATGTCGTCTACGTAGACGGAATAAAAAATAGCCGGTGGTAATGAGGCACGGAGTGTGTTCATCTTAACGATAAAGAGTGTGCAGCTAAGAACACCTCCTTGAGGTACACCAGTTTCCTGTATAAATGGACGTGACAATGCATTGCCGATTCTGACACGGAAGGTACGATTAGACAAATAACTTTCTATTAGGCTTAGCATAGTGCCATGGATGCCCATTCGCGACAAGTCTCTCAGGATTCCGTAACGCCATGTTGTGTCGTACGCCTTCTCTATATCGAGTAATACCGATAATAAAAACTGTTTGTGCACAAATGCATCCCGAATATTTCCTTCAATGCGCACAAGGTGATCAGTTGTGGATTGCCCTTCTCTAAAGCCACACTGATAAGGATCGAGCATTTTGTTCAGTTCAAGGAAATGTATGAGTTGTCGATTAACCATTTTTTCAAATAGCTTACATACGCAACATGTGAGAGCTATGGGACGGTACCCCGCAGGGGCGTCTGCGCAAGCAGGCGTTTGGTGAGTTGCGCCACCACGTACCTGAGCACACGGGGGTTGGACCCTCCCACGCGTAGCCGTGCGTGGCTTTGCCGTGTCTGGGGAAAGGGGGATCCTGGAGGTTGAGCCGATGCCGGGTGTTTGGACCTTTAAGGCCCCCCGGCAGAGGCAACACACCTCTTCGGCCTCTGCTTCACATAGACGGCACCTTCAGACTGACCCACCTGGAGGAAATCGGCAGTCGCCTTTTCCTGTCCCCCTCTTCAATCTTTTGTCTTTCTCTCTCACTTTTCCATCTGTCCTGTCTTCTAGTCACTTCTTCTCACTTCCGAATTTCTGGGCGGCAAGGGTTAACCTGGTGTAGCTATCCAACCTTGGGTATTTTATATTAGGTTATAGCGGCGATGCATGGCTGGCGTCTGCAAGCATTCCATCCTTGTAGCGTCCCCTTGTTGGGCTCGGTGGTGGGTGGCTACCATCGCCGCCGAATTTAGCAATTTCATATGGCAAATCCTTTTCCCCCACTTCCTGATCGCTCCCTGAAAAGGGGGCGCACCGATGAAAGTTTTAATTTCTTTTTGAAACCACAGCAGTCTTTCCCGAAGTATCACGTCATACACAGCCAGCATGAAACTAGGACAGTCCGAATGATCTCGCCATTTGTTGTAGCCAAATGTCTCAAGGAAGCAATCGGCCCAGGCTATAAAGTAACGAAGATGGGAAGCGGCGATCTTCTTCTAGAAGTTCGCGACAAAGCACAGTACGACAAGCTTTCGAAACTTGTGGCGTTTGGAGACATCCCCGTGTCTGTGGGCCCCCACAGGTCAATGAACACAGTGCGCGGTGTCGTCTCGGAGGACGATCTCCTTGAACTAAGTGAAAGCGAACTACTTGAAGGATGGCAAGACCAGAACGTAGTCAAGGTGCAGAGGATAACATTAAGGCGAGATGACAAGCAAATACCTACCAAGCACATTATCATTACTTTCGGAACTAGCAATCTACCAGAATCAATTGAAACCGGCTACTGCAAGCTTCGTGTCAGGCCATACATCCCAAATCCGCGTCGATGCTTCAAGTGTCAGCGTTTTGGGCATGGGTCGCAAAACTGCCGAGGGCGCGCTACTTGTGCTAAGTGTGGTTCAAATGAACACGCTTCTGACATCTGCACTTCAGCAACCCGCTGTGCCAACTGTGAAGGAGATCACCCCGCCTACTCGCGATCGTGCCCCTCGTGGAAAAAAGAGAAACAAATTATAGAACTGAAAGTCAAACTGAACCTATCTTTCCCAGAGGCACGTAGGCGTTTCTATCTCCATAACCAGTCCAGTCCTTCATATTCCGATGTGGCGCGCCGGGGGGCAGCGCCACATCTTTCGGCGGCTGCCCAAGTCACACGGAGTGTGACGACGGTCACGCCATCAGCCCCCCCGGCTGGAGCAGCCAGCGCTGTTCCGCCCCCTGCCAAGGAGGGCCAGCAGACCCGCGGGCCTGCTGGACCCAGGGCCACTGCCCGTGCAGTTCGGCCTGAAACCCCCGCGAACATCCCCGCTGAGCGGGCACTGTCCACCGCCTCAGACGAGGTGATGGACACAAGCAGACCACCGGCGTCTCAGACGCCCAAAGAACGGTGCAGCTCCCTGGAGCGCACCGGGAAGAAAGGAAAACCACGCATCACGGGGCCTGGAAAGGTCTCGTGAACTAACTTCTTTCTTTCTGTACACACATCACCAACTTCTTTTCCATTATGGATACCCAAGTATTACAATGGAACGTGAGAGGACT
The DNA here is from genome assembly GCF_013339745.2 of Dermacentor silvarum. Classification (NCBI taxonomy): domain Eukaryota; kingdom Metazoa; phylum Arthropoda; class Arachnida; order Ixodida; family Ixodidae; genus Dermacentor; species Dermacentor silvarum. Next base: position 143,142,869 of record NC_051160.1, on the reverse strand, counting down.
TCTACGTAACCTTGACGATGTTAAAGAACTCCTCCGCAAATTCAGTCCAAAGGTGATGTGTGTACAAGAAACACACCTAAAATTAACACAGACGAACTTTTTAAAGCAATATGTCACTTTCCGCAAAGACCGCGACGACGCTGTCGCCTCGTCAGGGGGTGTGGCCGTAATGGTCGATAAGGGCGTTGCATGTCAGCAATTAAGCCTCCGAACGTCCCTTGAGGCAGTTGCTGTCCGAGCAGTGTTGTTTGGTAAACTAGTCACAATTAGCTCCATCTACATTCCCCCTTCCCATCAGCTTTCCAGAACAGAATTTCAGAGCTTCATCGATGAACTTCCTCCGCCATACATAGTCGCTGGTGACCTTAACGCTCATAGCCCCCTGTGGGGCGACTCTCGTTGCGATGCGCGAGGGCGCCTTATAGAAAATTTTCTGTTTTCTTCAGGTGAATGTGTATTGAACAAGAAAGAACCTACGTACTACAGTATTACACATAACACATACTCGTCCATAGACTTAAGCATAGTGTCGAGCACTCTAATGCCATACCTGGAGTGGTCCGTCCTCAAGAACCCCTATGGAAGCGACCACTTCCCAATTATGTTGAACTCAACGAAACGAGATGGATGCTTGTCACCACCTCCTCGATGGAATATGGACTCGGCGAACTGGGAACTGTTCCGAGAGCTAACACACTTAGGCCGTGATGACATTGTTGCTCTTAACGTGGACGACGCCGTAGCATATCTAACTGGTTTTATTATTGACGCTGCTACAAAATGTATTAAACAAACTAGTGGACTGGCTCAGAAGCGCCGCATTCCTTGGTGGAACGAAGAATGTCGTAAAGCCCGCAAAAATCAAAACAAAGCTTGGGGATTGCTTCGCGATTCTCCTACTGCCGAAAATCTTATTAATTTCAAACAGGTTAAATCGCAAGGCAGAAGGACACGTCGACGTGCCAAGAGAGAGAGTTGGGAGAGGTACATTTCTGGAATAAATTCCTACACAGACGAGGCAAAAGTATGGAACAGGGTGAATAAATTAAAGGGCCGTGAGACGAACCCGCTGCCCTTAGTGAGTACCCAAGGAGATGGCCTGGAGAATCAGGCAAACTGTCTAGGCGAACACTTTGAATATGTCTCCAGTGCATCTCATTATACACAAACATTCCTGAGGTTCAAAGAACGCGCAGAGCGACAGCCCCTCGATCGGAAATGTGCCCGAAATGAACATTACAACTGCCCGTTCAGTTTAGCTGAACTTAAAGCTTCTCTTGCTTGTTGCAACGGTTCGGCACCAGGTGCTGACCGTATCATGTATGAAATGATCAAGCACCTACACCCTGAAACACAAAAGACACTTCTCTCTCTTTTTAATGTCATGTGGGCTGCTGGTTCCATTCCATCTTCTTGGAAAGAGGCTATAGTAATCCCCATACTTAAACAGGGCAAGGACCCGTCCTTACCTAGTAGCTACAGACCCATTGCTTTGACAAGCTGTCTGTGCAAGCTCTTCGAAAAGATGATTAACCGGCGCCTAATCTGTGTCCTAGAAAGCAACGGAATACTAGATCCTTACCAATGTGGCTTCCGGGAAGGTAGGTCGACTACAGACCACCTTGTCCGCATCGAGGCAATCATAAGGGATGCCTTTATACACAAACAGTTTTTTCTCTCCGTATTTCTTGATTTAGAGAAGGCATATGACACCACATGGCGCTTCGGTATTATCCGAGACCTTTCCGCTATGGGTGTCCGCGGCAACATGTTGAGTACTCTGCAAAGCTACCTTTCTAACCGTACCTTTCGTGTAAGGGTGGGCCAGGCCTTGTCTAGGTCTTTCACCCAGGAAACTGGTGTCCCGCAGGGCGGTGTGCTTAGCTGTACACTGTTTATTGTGAAAATGAATTCTCTACGCGCGGCTATTCCACGAACGATGTTCTACTCTGTATATGTAGATGATGTCCAGATTGGTTTTAAATCGTGCAACTTTGCTGTCTGCGAACGACATGTCCAGCATGGCTTAAATAAAGTGGCTAAATGGGCTGATGAAAACGGTTTTAGGTTGAGCCCACAGAAAAGCACATGCGTCCTTTTCACTAATAAGAGAGGAATAGTACCAGACCCTGCTATTGAGCTGTCTGGTACCACATTACCTGTAAGCAAAGAGCACAAGTTTCTAGGCATCATATTGGACTCAAAACTCACATTCGTTCCGCACATCAAATATTTGAAGGCTAAGTGCCTGAAAACAATGAACTTATTGAAGCTGCTGTCGCGTACAACATGGGGCAGTGACAGGAAATGCATTTTGAACTTGTACAGGTGCCTTGTCGGCTCACGACTTGACTACGGGGCGATAGTTTACCAGTCTGCTGCACCCAGCGCCTTAAAAATGTTGGACCCTGTTCACCATTTAGGAATCCGCCTCGCGACTGGGGCCTTCAGGACAAGCCCCGTACAAAGCCTTTATGTGGAAGCGAACGTGTGGTCGCTCCACCTTCAGAGGACTTATGCCAGCTTTACATATTTCCTTAAAATAAATTCAAACCGTACACATCCTACCTATTTTACCATAAACGATACCACATCTGCCACACTATTTAATAATCGACCAACAGCGAAGCAGCCCTTCTTGCTACGCGTGAGAAAGCTAAGTGAAGAAATGGGTGCTGCACTACTTGAACATTGCCTAATGCCTCCAGCGAAGCTGCTACCGCCTTGGCAGTGGCAGCTGGTTGAATGTGACACATCGTTTATTGAAGTCACAAAACACGCGCCAGATGCACACATTCAAATGCACTTTTTAGAACTAAAGTCAAAATACTCTTGCCCTGAATTTTACACAGACGCATCAAAGTCACATGCTGGCGTTTCCTATGCGGCAGTCGGTCCGTCCTTCTTGGAATCCGATGTACTTTATCCCTACACAAGCATCTTTACGGCAGAGGCCTATGCAGTACTATCGGCGGTGAAACACATTGATAGATTGAAACTCCAAAAGGCTGTAATATTTACCGACTCTTTAAGCGTTGTTAAAGCGTTAATGATGCCGCAAAAACATAAACACCCTGTAATTATGAACCTCTACTCACTGATCTGCTCTGTTTATGCATCTAAACAACAAATCATAATATGCTGGGTGCCTGGGCATAGAGACATCGAGGGTAATGTTCTTGCCGATCAAATGGCCACATCAATAACATCGCACGCTATTAATCCTACCGCTGCTGTCCCTGTAACAGATTTGAAACCTTTCTTGCGGAAGAAACTGCGAAGCTACTGGCAACGTTTGTGGGATGCGCAAACAAATAAGCTTCACTTGATTAAGCCACAGTTAGGTTTCTGGCCCTCTGCATCAAAAACACGGCGAACTGATGTCCTATTCTGTCGCCTCAGAATAGGACACACATATGGTACCCACAATTTTCTATTGAGTGGTAATGATCCTCCAACCTGTGGTAGATGTGGCGAGAGGCTCACCGTTCTTCACGTCCTCCTGGAATGTAGGGAAGCCGAGAGAGAGAGGAAGAAACATTTTCCTCTGGCATACCGCTGTTCTATCCCTCTTCATCCTGCTATGTTTCTTGGCAAAGAACCGCTTTTCACTACCAAAGCAGTCCTCGCTTTTTTGAATGATGTTGTCTTGCATGTTATCAGCCCGAGAAATACGTAATGCATCCTCTCTCAAGAGGATGCCACTGTGATAATAGTTCAGTTTAGCCTCTGACATATCTTAGTATATCATCAATCTTTCACAATGCATCCCTCGTATCCATAGCACACTTCATTAGTCATTGCCATATTCTTAGTACCTATAGATTTTACGCATTTTACAGCGACTATTTTAGGCCTCTTTACAGCCATGCCACATCTGTTTTATCCACACCTTCTAATTCACCATTCATGTACCACTGACACGTCATTATCATCGCCTTGGCGCTCTTTGGCCGCATCTGGCCCTTGCGCCAAAAAACTCCAACAATCAACCAATCAATCAAGCACGCTAAAGATACTAGATCCGTTCACCATCAAGGTATCCGCCTGGCCACCGGCGCTTTCAGAACAAGCCCTATTGAAAGTCTATATGTAGAATCGAATGAATGGTCACTCCATCTGCAGAGATCATACATCAGCTTCACATACTTTATGATTAGAGTGGACTTGGAGAAACACCCGTGTTCTCAAACCGTTGACGATTTGACGTGTACTACACTTTTCCATAATCGACCCTCTGTGAGATGGCCTTTCTCACTGCGTGTGAGAGAACTCAGTGAACAAATGGATGCCCCACTTTTCGAACACCGCCTAATGCCTCCAGGTGAGCTACTACCACCCTGGGAGTGGCAGGTGATAGAATGTGATATATCCTTTGTAGAGGTCACAAAGCATGCTCCTGAACTTCAAATAGCAATGCATTTCCGTGAACTCCAATCAAAGTACTCTTTCTCTGAATTCTACACCGATGCGTCAAAGTCAGATTCTGGCGTATCTTACGCGGCTTTTGGTCCTTCTTTCTCTGAATCGGACGTTCTGAACCAGACGTTCTGAACCCTCATACGAGTATTTTTACTGCAGAAGCCTATGCAGTACTGTCTGCTGTTAAAGGAAATTAAAACTACAGAAGGCAATAATATTCACGGACTCCTTAAGTGTCATAAAGGCACTAATGTCTTTAAGGAAACACAAAAATCCTGTTTTCATGGAACTTTACTCATATTTGTGCAATATTTACTCATCTGGTAGACATGTGACAATATGCTGGGTTCCTGGTCATAGATCCATCGACGGTAATGTGATTGCAGACCAAATGGCCACATTAATTACATCTCAAGCTACCAATCTTAGCAGTGCTATTCCCGCCACAGATCTCAAGCCTTTTTTGCGAACGAAACTGCGAAGCCACTGGCAACGCACGTGGGACAGTGAAACAAATAATAAGCTCCACTTGATTAAGCCACCGTTAGGTTTCTGGCCCTTTACAACTAAAACACGACAAACTGATGTCCTATTCTGCCATCTCAGAATAGGACACACATATGGAACTCACAATTTTCTGTTGACTGGTAACGAGCTTCCAACCTGTGGTCGATGTGGTGAGAGGCTGACCGTCCTCCTGGAGTGCCGGGAAGCCGAAACAGAGAGAAGGAAACATTTTCCTCTTGCATACCACTTCCATATCTCTCTCCATCCCAGTATGTTTCTTGGCAAAGAACCGCTTTTTAATACCAAAGCAGTCCTAGGTTTCTTGAATGACGTGGTACTACATGTAATTAGCCCTAGATATTCGTAGCACATCCTCCCGCCAGAGGATGCTGTTGCGATAGTGTTCAGTATAGCACATGTCTCCAGGCCTTTATGTTCAAGGGCTCTGTTTAGGCAATAGTGCTTCATGGCAATTTTCGCATCAGACATATTTTGCAAATAGTAACATTTATTTGCAATGCACATTTAATGCTCATAGCACACGCCATTAGTCATTCCCATAATCGTATTACCTGTAGATTTTATGCACTTTACAGCGACTATATTTAGGCCCCTTTACAGCCACGTCATATCCACCACTCGTAATCCATCGCTTCAATTTAAACTCATTAACACTGGCCTGGCGCTCTTTGGCCATTATTGGCCCTTGCGCCATTAAACCCCATATATCATCATCATCATCATGGGACGGTAGCTTGCCGCCGAGGAAGGATCTTTACCTTGCTTCAATACAGGGACCAGAATCGCTTCTTTCCATGCGGACGTAAGGTATCCGGCAGCCCAAATAGTGTAGAAAAGTGCGAGTAGTGTCAGTTGTGTATCAGGGTGTACGTTCTTAATCATGTCATACATGACTCTGTCGGGTCCCGGTGCAGAGCTCTTACATGCGATCAAGGCAGCTCTCAACTCGGCAATAGTGAAAGGAAGGTTATACGGTTCGTTCTGTCGACATTTGCGTACGAATGGCTTACATTCTTCTCTCTGTTTATATTTAAGAATGGGTTGCGAATAATGTATTGGGCTTGAAACACGCTCAAAGTGCTCCCCAAGACAGTCTGCCTGGTCCTGCAAGGTATTCCCTTGGTCATTCACCAGAGGCAACGGATGAATTTGGTGCCCCTTTAGCTTTCTTAAGCCGTTACACACTTTTGCCTCCTGTGTGTATAAATTTATACATGATAGAAACCTCACCCAGCTTTCTCTCTTCGCCTGACGTCGTGTCCGCCTTCCCAGTGATTCAATGCGTTTAAATTCAATTAGATTTTCTGCATTTGGCGATCTACGCAATACGCCCCATGCCTTATTCTGTCTCTTTCGCGCCTCTCTGCAGTCTTCGTTCCACCAGGGAACACGTCTTTTAAGGGAACCACCATTCGTTTGTGGGATACGTTTCAGCAGCATTAATAATAAAAGCGGTAAAATATGCAACAGCATCGTCGATACTAAAACTGTTTATAAAATATCGTGGTAAATAAGTTAAATCTTTAATATGCTCCCAGTCAGCCGATGCTAATTTCCATCGAGGAATATTGGGAGGGTTATCATGCTGCGTGATTAGGTTTAAAGTTACAGGGAAGTGGTCACTTCCAAAAGGAGTTTTAATGACATTCCGTTCAAGGTCAGTCATAAGAGAAGCAGATCCAATTGCTAGATCTATTGATGAGTACGAATCGTGTTGGGCGTTATAGTAGGTTGGCTCCTTCTTATTAAAAAGGCAAGCACCAGAAGTCAGAAGAAAATTTTCAATGAGTCGACCTCTCGCGTCGCACCGCGAGTCTCCCCACAACGTGTGTGAGCGTTAAAATCTCCCACGAGAATGTAAGGTTCGGGAAGCTGGTCAATGAGGTTATAAAAGTCTGTTTTTTCAAGGTGATGATTGGGGGGTATATAAATGAAACAGACAGTTACTAGTCTGTTAAATAGAATGGCCCGAACTGCCACCGCCTCAAGGGCCGTCTGAAGGGTCAGATGTCGACAAGCCACCGACTTATCGTCAACTATTGCTACACCACCGGACGAGACGTTAGTCTCATCGCGGTCTTTTCGAAAGATGGTGTATTGACGAAGGAAGTTTGTGCTTGTAGGTTTCAGATGTGTCTCTTGAACACACAGCAACTTTGGGTTATTTTTGTGTAGGAGTTCTCTTATATCGTCGAGCTTGTGAATAAGTCCTCTAACATTCTATTGTAGTATTTGTGTCTCCATAATGAAGAAAGTGTTTGTGCTGTGTGTTTAAGAGACTAATATTAGCTCACGGGGCCCTTTGCAGGCGCCGTGACGCGAGTTTTTTTTTTTTTTTTTTGAAGCGGTCGAGAGAATCCCGCCGCTCCTTAGGCGCTGGTTGCGCCGTCTGAATAGGTGTTATGTCCAGCGCCTCGCAAGAGGCGATGGACACGCGCCCTTGAGAGCGCTGTGTTGGACGTGAAGGCCTCGACACGTCGGAGGAGACCTTTGGGGCCACCAACCCGGAGGTCGACGGGCCCTCCTTCGCGGACGGCGAAGCAGCGTCAGCTGCTTTCGCCAAGGGGGCTGGTGGCACAGCCGCAGCCACACTGTTTGTGGAGCGGGCCGATGCCGGAGTCTGCTGCGGCGCTGCCCCCTTGCGCACCGCACCAGCATACCTTGCGGTATGAAAAACAGAAACAGGTTTTCGTGCTTCTTGGAACGATATGTTTTCCTTGATTTTCAGTGTGATCACTTCTTTTTCTTTTTTCCAGGTTTCGCAGGATCGGGAATATGCGGGGTGGTCACCTTCACAGTTCACACAGTGGGGTGTTCCTGAATGATGATGTGTGCTGTTTTATGGCGCAAAGGCCAGTTATGGCCAAAGAGCGCCATGCCAGTGTTTGTGAATGTGCAGTCGAGCAATGAATTCTGAGAAGTAGATGAAACGTCGCTGTAAAGGGGCCTAAAATTTTCACTGTAAAGTGCGTAAAATATACATGTACTAAAATCAAGGCAATGACTAATGATGTGTACTATGAAATGAGGAATGCATTCAGAAAGAAGAATAATATATTTAAAATATTTAAGATACAGTAATTGGCAAGAAGCACTACTACCTAAACAGAGCCCTTGAACCACAAGGGCCTGGAGGCATGTGCTATAAAAAACTATCACAGCAACATCTTCTGGAGAGAGGATGCGCTACGAACTTATTGGGCTAATAACATGTAGCACAAAATCATTTAAAAAATGGAGGACTGCTTTGGCATTAAAAAGCGGTTCTTCACCAATAAACAGCATGGGATGCAGAGGGATATTGTAGCGGTATGCTACAGGAAAATGTTTCCTTCTCTCGGCTTCGGCTTCACGACACTCCACGAGGACATGGAGGACGGTCAGCCTCTCACTACATCTACCACAGGTTGGTGGTTCATCCCCGGTTAACAAAAAACTATGGGTGCCAAATGTATGTCCTATTCTGAGACGACAGAACAGGACATCAGTTCGTCGTGTTTTAGTTATGGGGGGCCAGTAACCTAACTGTGGCTTAATCAAATGAAGCTTATTACTTGTTTCTGTGTCCCACAAGCATTGCCAGTGGCTTCGCAGTTTCTTTCGCAAGAAAGGTTTCAAATCTGTTGCGGGAACAGCAGCTGTAGGGTTAATAGCGGGTGATGTCACTGATGTGGCCATATGGTCGGCAAGAACATTGCCCTCGATGCCTCTATGCCCAGGCACCCAGCATATAATGACATGCTGGTTAGTTGCGTAAGCTCTACAAAGAACAGAATAGAGCTCAATGAGTACAGGATTTCTTAGTTTGTAGAATGACATCAAGGCTTTCATGACACTTTGAGAGTCTGTATATATGATAGTCTTTTGAAGTTTTGATTTCTTTATATGCTTTACAGCTGATAAAAGTGCATAAGACTCAGCCGTAAAGATACTTGTTTCCGGGTGGAGTACACCGGATTCCGAGAAGGATGGGCCGACGGCTGCATAAGAAACCCCGGCATGTGACTTAGAAGCGTCTGTGTAGTACTCTGTGCACGAGTACTTGGACTGAAGTTCTAGGAAATGCACTTTAATGTGTGCCTCTGGTGCGTGTTTCGTGACTTCTATAAATGATGTGTCACAATCTATGAGCTGCCACTGCCACGGAGGTAACAGTTTCACTGGGGCCATAGGACGATGATCAACCAGCGGAACACCCATTTCCTCACTAAGATTCCTCACACGCAAAGACAATGGCTTTCTCGCTGCAGGTCCATTGTGGAATAGTGTCTTAGCGGTCACATCCTTGATTGTTGAATAAGACGGATGTTCAATATTTGCTTGCACTTTCAGAAAATATGTAAAACTGCTGTATGACCGCTGCAGATGAAGTGACCACTGATTCGACTCTACGTAGAGGCTCTGGATTGGACTTGTCCTGAAAGCACCAGTCGCGAGACGGATACCTAAGTGGTGAACAGGGTCTAGTATTTTTAATGCACTTGGCGTTGCAGAATTATAAATTATAGACCCGTAATCAAGGCGTGAGAGGACAAGACTTTTATACAGGTTAAGCAGACACTTTCGATCACTACCCCAAGTTGTACGCGACAGAAGCTTTAAAAGGTTCATTGTCTTCAGGCATTTTGCCCTAAGATACTTAATATGAGGAATAAATGTAAGCTTGGAATCTAAAATAATGCCTAGAAACTTATGCTCGCTGCTGACAGAGAGTGCATCTCCTTTGATTTGCATACTGGGGACAGGCGTTATGCCTCTCTTGTTTGTAAAGAGTACGCAAGTGCTCTTCTGGGCGTTTACTTTAAAACCGTTCTCATCTGCCCATTTGGACAATTTGTTTATTACAAGCTGCACTTGTCGTTCGCAGATGGCAATATTGCATGACTTGAAGGCAATTTGCACATCGTCGACATAAACGGAATAAAACATTGTCCGTGGAATGACTGTGTGCAGGGAATTCATTTTTACAATAAATAGTGTGCAACTAAGCACGCTTTCCCTGTGGCACACCGGCCTCTTGGGTAAATGACTTAGACAAAGCGTTACCCACTCTTACGCGGAATGTGCGATTAGATAGGTAACTTTCGATTGCGTTGAACATGTTGCCACGGACACCCATCGCCAAAAGATCTCGAAGAATGCCGTAGCGCCACATTGTATCGTAAGCTTTCTCTAGGTCAAGAAACACTGAAAGACAGAACTGTTTATGTGTAAATGCATCCCTGATATAAGACTCAATGCGAACAAGGTGGTCTGTTGTGGACATACCTTCCCTGAAACCACATTGGAAGGGGTCTAGTAGTTTGTTATTTTCAAGGAAACATATTAGGCGCCTGTTGATCATTTTTTCAAACAGTTTGCACAGACAGCTTGTCAGCGCTATCTGTCTATAGCTGCTGGCTAGGGACGGGTCTTTGCCTTGTTTAAGCACGGGGATGACTATAGCCTCCTTCCACGAGGACGGGATATACCCAGCCGCCCACATGGCATTGAAAAGAGACAGGAGTGTTTTCAGCGCTTCAGGATGCAGGTGCTTAATCATTTCATACATGACGCGATCGCCACCTGGCGCCGAGTTGCAACAAGTAAGAGAAGCTTTGAGTTCAACTAGGCTGAATTTGCAGTTGTAATCTTCAGTCTGTGAACATTTTCGATCAAGGGGCTTTCGCTCTGCGTGTTCTTTGAACTTGAGAAATGTTTGTGTGTAATGGGACGCACTGGATACATGTTCAAAGTATTCGCCCAGACAATCTGCCTGGTCTTCCAGGCTCTCACCTTGGCTACTGACTAAGGGTAATGGGTGTACCTCCCGGCCCTTTAATTTACTAACTCGATTCCACACTTTTGTTTCATCTGTGTAAGAATTTACACCGGAGATGTACTTCTCCCAACTCTCTCTTTTAGCACGTCTACGCGTTCTTCTACCCTGGGATTTTATTTGTTTGAAACTAATCAAGTTTTCGGCAGTTGGAGAGTCGCGAAGTCGTCCCCAAGCTTTGTTTTGATTTTTCCGTGCTTCCTTGCATTATTCGTTCCACCACGGGATACGACGTTTATTAGCCAGTCCGTTAGTTTGACGGATGCATGTTGTGGCAGTCTCAATTATAAAGCCCGTTATATATGCTACAGCATCGTCTATATTTAAGGAGGCAATATCATCCCTGCTTAAATAGGTTTGTTCTTGGAAACGTTCCCAGTTAGCTGAGTCAACCTTCCATCGGGGAATGTGTGGGGAACATAGATCTTGTTTTGTCAGTTTTAACATGATTGGGAAGTGGTCGCTCCCAAAAGGGTTCTTCAGAACGGACCACTCCAGGTAAGGAATCAGTGCACTCGACACGATACTTAAATCTATGGAGGAGTATGTGTTGTGCGCCATGCTGTAGTAAGTTGGCTCTTTCTTATTAAGTAAACATGCTCCTGCAGAAAAGAGAAAGTTTTCAATTAGGCGTCCTCTCGCATCGCAACGAGAGTCTCCCCACAATGTGTTATGTGCGTTTAAATCTCCGACAACTATGTATGGTGCCGGAAGTTCATCTATGTAGCTCTGAAATTCAGTTTTATTAAGTTGATAATTGGGAGGGATGTATATAGAGCTAACTGTGACTAGCCTGTCAAACAATACCCCTCGGACAGCAACTGCCTCTCGGGGCGTACGAAGTTTCCGTTCTCGACAGGCAACGCCTCTGTCAACTACGATAACAACACCGCCGGATGACACGAAGTTATCATCGCGGTCTTTCCTGAAAATGGCGTATTGCCGGAGAAAGTTGGATTGTGTAGATTTAAGGTGTGTCTCTTGAACACACAGCACCTTAGGATTAAACCTGTGTAGGATTTCTTTGACGTCATCGAGGTTGTGTAGGAGTCCTCTGACGTTCCATTGTATTATTTGTGTATTCATGTTGAAAGTGTTTTTTGTGCTGTGCGCTCAAGAGACTAACTTAACTTGCACAGCCCTTGTCGGGCCCTGTGATGCGGGATTTTTCTTTTTTGGAGCGATCGCGAGATTCTCGCGGCTCCTTTGGCGCTTGCGGCGCTGTCTGGCAGGTTGTTGTGTCCATCGCCTCTTGCGAGGCGCTGGACACGCGCTCTTGCGAGCGGTTGGTTTGACGGGAAGACATCGCCTCGAGGGACGAGGCCCTGGAGGCCACCAGCCCAGAGGTCGATGGCCCCTTCTTGTGAGTTGGCGGAGCAGCGCTAGCTGCAGCCGCCGAGGGGGCGGATGGCGTCACTGCCGGCTCGCTGCTTGCGGGCCGGGCAGGCGCCGGAAGCCGTTGTGTCGCTGCCCCCTGACGCACCACAACGGCAAAGGTGTTCTTGAGCAGGTATGATACCCGCCTATGTGCCTCCTTGAATGTGATATTTTCTTTGACTTTAATAGTCACAATTTCTTTCTCTTCCTTCCATGACGGGCACGAGCATGAGTATGCGGCGTGCTCACCATCACAGTTGACACAATGTGGAGTGTTATTGCAAGTTTCGGAGGAATGTTCTTTGGCACTGCACTTAGCACAAGTTTGCCGGCCTCGGCAGTTTTGTGAACTGTGCCCGAATCGCTGGCACTTGAAGCACCTCAGAGGATTTGGCACGTATGGCCTAACACGAAGTTTGATGTACCCGGCCTCGATGGACTCAAAAAAAATTATGGGGTTTTACGTGCCAAAACCAGTTCTGATTATGAGGCACGCCGTAGTGGGGGACTCCGGAAATTTGGACCACCTGGGGTTCTTAACGTGTACCTAAATCTAAGTACACGGGTGTTTTCGCATTTCGCCCCCATCGAAATGCGGCCGGCGTGGCCGGGATTCGATCCCGCGACCTCGTGCGCAGCAGCCCAACACCATAGCCACTGAGCAACCACGGCGGGTCTCGATGGACTCGGGCAGGACACTTGAACCGAAAGTAAGTACTAGGTGCTTGGTCTTGATTTCTTTGCCGTCGCGCCTCATGTTAATTCTTTTAACGTTTATCACATTCTGCTCACTGAAGCCCTGCAAGAGTTCAGCCTCGGTTAGATCCTCCATTAAACCATCATCTGAGACAACGCCACGGGTGGTGTTCATAGTACGATGTGGGGTTACCGTTACTTGGGCGTCCCCGAATGATACTAGACTGGGCAGTTTCTCATATTGCTTCACATCACGGAGCTCCAAGAGGAGATCCCCGCTTGCCATTCTGGATGCTTTGTAGCCTGGTCCAAAAATATTAGTCAAAGACTTTGAGCCAAGGAAAGGTGACATTGTTCGCACAGATTTGTCTGAGGTGTCAGAGTGAATAACATGAAATCGGGGGAAGTTCTGCGTTTCGCGTCCAAAAAACTGGAAGACATCTCCGGTGCGCCCTCGTTTCAGACGGCGATCAAGGAGTGGGGGGAATGAACGTTCCATAAGTATAGGTGAATGTTTCGGCAGCAGCGCCAGCCACCCACCATGGAGCCCAACGAGGGGACGCTGCAGAAACAGGAAAAGCCAGGTCCTGCAAACGCCAGCTGTACGCCACTACTATAACCAAATATGGAGTATCCAAGGTTGGCTACCCACACAAGGTTAACCCTAGCTGCCTGGGAACACGGAAGTAAAAGGGAAGTGAAAAGAAGACAGGATAGATTGAAAGTGAGAGAGAAAGACGAAGATTTAAGAGGACAGGAAAAGGCAACTGCCGATTTCCCCTGGGTGGGTCAGCCCAGAGGTGCCGTCTATGTGAAGCCGAGGCCGAAGAGGTGTGTTGCCTCTGCCGGGGGGCCTTAAAGGTCCGAGCACCCGGCATCAGCTCAACCGCCAGGATCCCCCTTTCCCCAGACACGGCTCAGCCGCGCACGGCTACACGCGGGAGGGTCCAACCCTCATGTGCTCGGGTCCGTGGTGGCGCAACTCACCAAACGTCTGCTTGCGCAGACACCCCTGGGGTGTTCCTGAACAGTTTTCGGAAGTGTTGTCTTTGTCACCACATTTTGCACAGGTGAGTTGACCACGGCAGCTTTGCGAGCCGTGGCCGTACTTCTGACACTTAAAACATCGACGAGGGTTAGGAATGTAAGGTCTTACACGGATTTTGGTATAGCCTGTCTCGAGGATTTCTGACAGCACACTAGAGGCAAATGTAATGATCAGATGTTTTGTTGGAATTTCGTTATTGTCTCGCCTGATTTCTATCCTCTTAACCTCAATGACATTTTGGTCTTGCCAGCCTTCTAACAGTTCTGCTTCAGTAAGTTCTAACAGGTCGGAATCTGAGATCACACCTCGGACTGTGTTTAGGGAACGATGTGGGGTCACTGTTATTGGGATGTCTGCAAAGGTTGTGAGATTTGCGAGTTTTTCATGCTGCAGCTTGTCACGAACCTCAAGGAGGAGGTCGCCGCTTGCCATCTTGCTAGCTTTATAGCCTGGTCCAATGGTGTCAGTTAGAGATTTCGAGACAAGGAAAGGTGAAATAACTCTTATTGGTTTTTCAGGTTTATCGCTGTGGATTACGTGGTAGCGTGGGAAGGATTCTTTGCGTGGGGCGAAAAAGTTGAGGGAGATTTCGGTGCGTACGCGCTTTGCAGCGGTACGATCGGATCGTAGAGGAAATGATGCTCTATGCATGCTGGTTGTATTTGTTTCGGCAGCAATGGCAGCCACCCACCGTGGAGCCCAACAAGGGAACGCTACAAGTTTGACAGAGCATTGACTTGCACACGCCAGCCGTGCATTGTTGCTATAACCCAATGCGCCATAGTCAAGGTTGGATATAGAGCAACAGGTTAACCCAAGCCGCCTGGGAGAAACAGAAAAAATTGGGAAGAAAGGAGATGACAGGAAAGAAAGGTAAGTTGATAGGAAAGTAAAAGAGTTAGGAGAGGGACAGGAAAAGGCGACCACCGATTTACCCCGGGTGGGTCAGTCCGGGGGTGCCGTCTACGTGAAGCAGAGGCCAAAGAGGTGTGTTGCCACCGCCGAGGGGCCACCCGGCATCGGCTCAACCCCCAGGATCCCCCTTTCCCCGAACACGGCTAAGCCGCGCATGGTCACACGCGGGAGGGTCCAACCCTCATGTGCTCGGGTCCGTGGTGTCGCAACACTCCAAACGCTTCTTACGCAGACGCCCCTGCGGGGAGCATCTGTGCGAACGGATGTGGCTAGCTTGTCGGCCAACTCATTCCCTTTGATCTCGCGGTGCCCTGGCACCCAGCAGAGCACAATTTGCTGCTTCGATACATACGCGGTGCAAATGGTGGAATAAAGAGCTTTAATTCCGGGGTTTCTGTGCCTACTTAGAGTTTTTAAACATTTCAATACGCTCAAAGAGTCAGTATAAATGACTGCCTTGGGTATGTCTAACTGTTTGATGTGTTTAACCGCCGCCAGGATGGCGTAGGCCTCCGCTGTAAAGATGGTTGTGTTTGGGTGTAGAGCTGCCGCAGCCGAAAAGGATGGACCGACCGCCGCGTAAGACACGCCAGCGAGCGACTTTGAAGCGTCAGTAAAATATTCCGGGCAAGGGTACTTGTGCTGCAATTTGAGGAAGTGCATACGCATATGTACGACCGGCGCATGCTTTGTAACCTCAATGAAGGACAGATCACAGTCAATCAGCTGCCACTGCCATGGCGGCAGCTGTACAGGAGGGGGCATGACATCGTGCTCGTGGAGCGACACATCCATTACTTCGGCAAGACTTCTTACTCGCAGTGCGTAGGGCCTTCTCACGGAGGGGCGGTTCTGAAAGGTTTGGGCATTGGATAGATCATTTATGGTTCTGTAGGTAGGGTGCGTATTGTTTGAGTTTACTTTTAAGAAATATGCAAAGGATAAGTACGTTCTCTGCAGATCGAGCGACCATTCATTTGATTCAGCGTAGAGGCTTTGTACGGGGCTTGTTCTGAACGCACCCGTAGAAAGGCGGATACCCAGATGGTGGACAGGGTCCAACATCTTCAAGGCACTCAGCGTCGCAGAGTGATATATAATGTAACCGTAGTCTATACGGGATCGGATGAGGCTCTTATAGAGATTCAATAGACATCTTGTGTCACTACCCCACGCAGTGCGAGACAACACTTTCAAGATGTTTATTGTTTTCATGCACTTGTTTCTTAGGTACTTTAGATGTGGGATAAATGTTAGCTTCGCGTCTAGAATTACGCCCAAGAATTTGTGTTCCGTTTTTACAGGCAGACCCTCACCCTGCATCTCAATGTTGGGATCAGGGTGCAGACCTCTTTTTCTGGAAAAGAGGACGCATGTGGAGTTTTGTGGGTTAAGCCTAAACCCATTCTCGTCTTCCCACTTAGACAGCTTGTTCAAACCAAGTTGAACCTGTCGCTCACAGATTGCAAGGTTACATGAGGTGAACCCTATCTGTACATCGTCGACATATGCTGAATAAAATATGTTGCGTGGGATGTACAGACGCAGAGAGTTTATTTTTATGATAAAAAAGGTGCAACTGAGCACACCACCCTGTGGTAATCCAGTTTCCTGCACATATGGCACTGATAAGGCATTACCCACACGAACACGGAATCTGCGGTTGGACAGGTAACTTTCAGTGATATTCAGCATATTTCCACGTATTCCAAAGTGTGCGAGGTCTCTCAGTATTCCGAACCGCCACGTGGTGTCGTATGCTTTTTCCATATCGAGGAAAGCAGACAGGAAGAATTGCTTGTTGACAAAAGCCTCACGAATCTGAGCCTCTATGCGTATCAGATGGTCAGTGGTGGATCGGCCATCGCGAAACCCACATTGGTATGGGTCAAGCAGCTTATTTGATTCTAGGAAATGTATCAGACGGCGGTTTATCATCTTCTCGAAGACTTTGCAGATGCAGCTTGTTAGAGCTATGGGCCGATAGCTGGATATGGACGATGGGTCCTTGCCCTGCTTTAGGATAGGGATCACTATGGCCTCTTTCCAGGCAGAGGGGATCTCGCCGGAGGTCCATATAGAGTTGATGATGATGATTATTGTGGTTTATTGGCGCAAGGGCCAGATGTGGCCAAAGAGCGCCAAGACGATGGTAATGACTTGTTTCTGGTATATGAATAGTCAATTACATGAACATTCGATGTGGCATGGCTGTAAAGGGGCCTAAAAACAGTCGCTGTAAAGAGCGTAAAATCTATACGTAATAAGATTATGGCAATGACTAATGATGTGTACTATAGACATGAATATACATTGCAAAAGAATGATATGACTTACAAAAACATTACAGATGCAGGAATTGGCCAGAAGCACAAGTACCTAAACAGAGCCCTTGAGACACAAGAGCTTGTAGGCATGTGCTATAAAAAAACAATTACAGCAACATCCTCTTGAGATAGGATGCGCTACAAACTTACTGGGCTAATAACATGTAGCACAACATCTTTCAAGTATGCGAGGACTGCTTTGGTGTTAAAGAGCGGTTCTTTACCAAGAAACATGGCGGGATGCAGAGGAACACAAGAGCGATATGCTAGAGGAAAGTGTTTCTTTCTCTTTCGGCTTCCCGACACTCCAGGAGGACGTGGAGGACGGTGAGCCTGTCGCCACATCTACCACAGGTTGGAGGATCATGACCATTCAATAGAAAATTGTGGGTGCCGTAGGTGTGTCCTATTCTGAGACGACAGAATAGGACATCAGTTCGTCGTGTTTTTGTTACGGAGGGCCAGTAACCTAACTGTGGCTTAATCAAATGAAGCTTATTACTTGTTTCGGCGTCCCACAAGCGTTGCCAGTGGCTTCGCAGTTTCTTTCGCAAGAAAGGTTTCAAATCTGTTGCAGGAACAGCAGCTGTAGGGTTAATAGCGGGTGCTGTGACTGATATTGCCATTTGGTCGGCAAGAACATTGCCCTCGATGCCTCGATGCCCAGGCACCCAGCATATAATGACATGTTGGTTAGTTGCGTATGCTCTACAAAGAACAGAATAGAGCTCAATGAGAATAGGGTTTTTCTGTTTACAGGGTGACTTCAAGGCTTTTACGACGCTTTGAGAGTCTGTAAATATAATAGTTTTTTGAAGTTTTGATTTCTTTATATGCTTTACAGCTGACAATATTGCGTAGGCCTCAGCCGTAAAGATACTTGTTTCTAGGTGAAGCACGCCGGATTCCTAGAAGGACGGGCCGACGGCTGCATAGGATACTCCGGCATGTGATTTAGAAGCGTCTGTGTAAAATTCTGTGCACGGGTACTTGGACTGTAATTCTAGGAAATGCATTCGGATTTCAACCTCTGAAGCGTGCTTTGTAACCTCTACAAAGGACATATCACATGCTACCACCTGCCACTCCCAAGGTGGTAACAGCTTGGCTGAAGGCATTAAGCGATCTTCGTGGAGTGGGATACCCATTTCTTCGCTAAGCTCCCTGACACGCAGTGAGAAAGGCTGTCTTATAGAGGGACGATTACCAAAAAGTGTAGCACACGTCATATCGTTAACGGTATTAAAACATGGATGCTGATGATTAGAGCGGACTTTAAGGAAATATGTGAGGCTGGTGTATGTTCTCTGCAGATGGAGTGACCACTCATTTGATTCGACGTATAAACTTTCAATGGGACTTGTTCTGAAAGCGCCAGTGGCGAGGCGGATACCTTGATGGTGGACGGGATCCAGCATCTTCAGCGCACTAGGGGCGGCAGAGTGATATACCGCGCTGCCGTAGTCCAGTCGTGATGAACTGAGACTCTTGTAAAGATTCATTAAACACTTCCTGTCACTACCCCAGGATGTGTGAGATAAAATTTTTAGTAAGTTCATTGTTTTTAGACATTTCACCTTGATATATTTTATATGTGGAATGAAAGTAAGTTTAGAATCAAGTATGATGCCTAGGAACTTGTGCTCTTTGTTGACAGGTATTCGTTGTCCATACATTTCGATAGTGGGATCTGCAACAAGCCCTTTCTTCCTGGTGAAAAGAACACAAGAGCTTTTGTGGGGGTTCACCTTGAATCCGTTTTCGTCTGCCCACTTGGACACTTTGTTCAAGCCCTGTTGTACTTGTCTCTCACAGACTGTGAGGTTGCAGGATTTGAAACCTATTTGTATGTCGTCTACGTAGACAGAATAAAAAATAGCTGGCGGTAGTGAGGCACGAAGCGTGTTCATCTTCACGATAAACAGTGTGCAGCTGAGCACACCTCCTTGGGGTACACCAGTTTCCTGTATAAATGGACGCGACAGTGCTTTGCCTATTTTAACCCGGAATGTGCGGTTGTGTAGGTAGCTTTCAATAATAATTAACATATTACTGCGGATGCCCATTGCCGACAGATCGCGTAGGATTCCGTAACGCCAGGTCGTATCGTACGCCTTTTCCATATCGAGAAACACGGATAGGAAGTATTGTTTATGTATGAAGGCATCACGAATGTTTGCTTCGATGCGCACGAGATGGTCCGTTGTAGACCGTCCTTCTCTGAAGCCGCACTGATATGGATCAAGGATTTTGTTTGACTCAAGGAAGTGTAAAAGGCGACGATTGATCATTTTTTCAAAGAGTTTGCAGATACAACTTGTGAGGGCTATTGGGCGGTAACTTGTTATTAATTTGGGGTCTTTACCTTGTTTCAGAATGGGAACGACAAGGGATTCTTTCCATGCAGTAGGTAGGTACCCGGCAGCCCATATAGCATTGAAAAGTGCGAGTAGCGTTATTTGGGTATCACTGTGAATGTGTTTGATCATGTCGTACATGATCCTGTCGGGTCCAGGTGCAGAGCTCCGACATGCAGCCAAGGAGGCTCTCAATTCGGCGATGTTAAAAGGCATGTTATAGGTTTCGTTCTGTCTGCATTTGCGGTCAATAGCCTTGCGTTCTGCGATTTGTTTGTGCTTAAGGAATGCCTCGGAATAATTATTTGAACTAGACACGCTCTCGAAGTGTTCGCCAAGAGCGTCAGCTTGGTCTTCCAAGCTGTTCGCTTCGTCGTTCACTAGCGGCAACGGATGGATTTCTTTTCCCTTTAGCCTCATTAGCCTGTCCCATACTTTTGCCTCTTGAGTATACGAGTTGATACCTGAGAGAAACCTTTCCCAACTTGCCCTCTTAGCCTGTCTTCGCGTCCTTCTTCCCTGGGATTTAAGATGTTTAAATTCTATGAGGTTTTCAGCTGTAGGACATTCACGTAGTTTGCCCCAAGCTTGATTTTGTCTCCTTCGTGCCTGTCTACAATCGTTATTCCACCAGGGGACCCGTCTTTTAAATGAAGTGCCACATGTTTGAGGGATGAACTTCTCAGCGGCGTCAATGATAAAAGCAGTAAAATATGATACGGCATGATCTATAGTAAAATTATTTATAAAATCTCGTGATAAGTACGTGGATTCCCTAAAGCATTCCCAGTCAGCTGAGGCCAGTTTCCAGCGAGGGACATGGGGAAGAGAGTCATATTCGGTTACTAAGTTTAGGGTTACTGGGAAATGATCACTTCCGAATGGGTTTTTAATTACATGCCATTCTAAGTCAGGGAAAAGTGAGGCAGAGCCAATTGACAGGTCTATTGATGAATATGAACTATGATGGATATTGTAATATGTTGGTTCCTTCTTATTGAAGAGGCACGCACCGGAGTTAACAAGGAAGTTTTCAATGAGTCGACCTCTCGCGTCGCATCGCGAATCTCCCCAAAGGGTATGATGAGCATTAAAATCACCAGTGATAATGTATGGTTCTGGGAGCTGGTCGATGAGGCTGTAAAATTCCGTTTTAGTGAGGTGATGGTTGGGTGGTATGTAAATGGAGCAGATCGTTATAAGCTTGTTGAATAAAATTGCTCGCACAGATACAGCCTCGAGAGGCGTGTGAAGGGCAAACTGTTGGCAAGCAACACACTTATTTACAACTATGGCTACACCTCCGGACAAGGCAGAAGCGTTGTCACGATCTTTACGGAAAATGGCATATTGCTTGAGAAAGTTGGACTGTGTAGGTTTTAAGTGTGTTTCTTGGACACAGCACCTTCGGATTAAATTTATGTATGAGTTCTGTGATGTCGTCGAGGTTACGAAGTAGTCCTCTGACGTTCCACTGTAGTATCTGTGTGGCCATGTTGCAAACGATGTTTGTGCTGTGTGTCTCGTGTAAAAACACTAACTCAACTTACAGAGCCCTTGTCGGGCCCTGTGATGCGGGCTTTTTCTTTTTTGGAGCGGTCGAGAGATTCTCGCCGCTCCTTTGGCGCTGGCTGCGCCGTCTGGCTGGAAGATGTGTCCATCGGCTCTTGCGGAGCGCTGGACACCCGCTCTTGAGAGCGGTTTGTTCGCAGTGAAGGCCTCGTCTCGAGAGACAAGACCTTGGAGGCCACCAGCCCAGAGCTGGATGGCCCCTTCTGCTGGTGTGGCGGAGCAGCGCTAGCTGCAGTCGCCGAGGGGGCAGATGGCTTCACCGCCGGCTCACTACGCATGGGTCGGACAGCAGCCGGAAGCCGCTGCGACGCTGCCCCCTGACGCGTCACATCGGCAAAGCTGGTTTTGGACAGGTAGGTAACCCGCCTTCGTGCCTCTTTGAAAGTTATGTTTTCTTTTACCTTAATTGTCACTATTTCCTTTTCTTTTTTCCAAGATGGGCACGACCGCGAGTATGCGGCGTGCTCCCCATCACAGTTAACACAATGTATAGAACCTTCACAAGACTCGGAGGAGTGTTCGTGAGCACTGCATTTCGCACAGGTTTGGCGGCCTCGGCAGTTCTGCGAACTATGGCCGAACCGCTGGCATTTGAAACATCGAAGGGGATTTGGCACGTATGGCCTAACACGAAGCTTGATGTACCCGGCCTCGATGGACTCGGGCAGGACACTTGAGTTGAAAGTAAGTATTAGGTGTTTGGTCAGGAGTTCTTTGCCATCTCGCCTCATTTTAATCCGTTTAACATTGATGACATTCTGATCACTGAAACCCTCAAGGAGTTCAGCCTCACTCAGCTGCAACAGGTCGTCATCTGAGACAACGCCACGGGTGGTATTCATAGTACGGTGTGGGGTTACTGTTAATTGGGCATCTCCAAATGACACTAGATTGGGCAGTTTCTCGTATTGTTTGAGATCACGGAGTTCCAAGAGGAGATCCCCGCTTGCCATCCTGGATGCTTTGTAGCCTGTTCCAAAAATATCAGTCAAAGACTTTGAGACAAGGAAAGGTGAAATTGTACGTACTGATGTGTCTGACTTTTCAGAGTGAATTACATGAAATCGGGGGAAATTCTGTGTTTGGCGTCCAAAAAACTGGAACACATCTTCGGTGCGCCCTCTTTTCAGACGGCGATCAGGGAGTGGCGGGAATTGTTCAGCCATAGGTATAGAATTTTTCGGCAGCGACGCCAGCCACCCACCATGGAGCCCAACGAGGGGACGCTGCAGGACCTGGAAAAGACAGGTCCTGCAAAACGCCAGCTGTACGCCACTACTATAACCAAATATGTACAGCCAAAGTTGGTTGCACCACACAAGGTTAACCCTCGCTGCCTGGAAAGTCGGAAGTAAATAGAAGAGAGGAGAAGACAGGAAAGATTGAAAGTGAGAGAGAAAGACGAAGATTGAAGAGAAGGATAGGAAAAGGCAACTACCGATTTCCCCCGGGTGGGCCAGTCCGGGGGTGCCGTCTACGTGAAGCCGAGGCCAAAGGGGTGTGTTGCCTCCGCCGGGGGGCCGTAAAGGTCCAAACACCCGGAATTGGCTCAACCCCCAGGATCCCCTTTTCCCCGGACACGGCTAAGCCGCGCACGGTTAGACGCGGGAGGGGCCAACCCTCGTGTGCTCGGGTCCGTGGTGTCGCAACACACCAAACGCCTGCTGACGCAGACGCCCCTGCGGGTGTCCATATAGAGTTATAGAGACAGAGAAGGGTTTTCTTCGTTTCACAGGACAGGTCTTTCAACATTTCGTATAGCATGCAGTCAGAGCCTGGGGCAGATTGCTTGCAACAGGTGAGAGATGCATGCAGCTCTGCTAGGGAAAAAGGTAGGTTATATGGCTCGTTCCCAGTGCTCTTTCGGTCTATTTTTTGTTGTTCTATTGCTGATTTAATTCTTATAAATGCTGGTGAATAGTGTGATGAATTGGAAACATGTTCAAAATGTGCACCCAGATGGTTCGCTTGGTCCTCCAGGCTGTCTCCCTGCGTGTGTACCAGGGGAGGTGGATGTGTTTGTCGTCCTCTTACTCTATTGACCCTGCTCCAAACCTTGGCCTCATCCGTGTACGAGTTGATACTTGATAAAAATGTTTGCCAGCTGTCTCTCCTGGCTTGTCTGCGTGTTCTCCTACCTTGGGACTTGATTTTCTTGAAATTTACAAGGTTTTCAGTAGTAGGATAATCGCGAAGCTGTCTCCATGCTTTGTTCTGCTGCCTACGTGCATTCCGGCATTGTTCATTCCACCACGGAACACGGCGTTTGCTAGAAAGTCCACCTGTTTGGGGGATACACTTAGAGGCTGCATCAATTATGAATTTAGTAAAATACTCGATGGCACCATCAATTCCGAGCGATGAAATGTCAGCCCACGAGAGCTTACTGGTAAGTGTTTGGAATTTATCCCAGACTGCTGCATCGAACTTCCACCGGGGGGCATATGGTGGAGACTCGTATTGTCTTGTTGCTCTCAGCAGTACTGGGAAATGGTCGCTCCCGTAAGGGTTTTTTATAACTTCCCATTCAAGTTCTGAAAATAGAGATGGGGAAGCTATGCTAAGATCAATAGAAGAAAAGGTTCTATTAGCGATACAGTAAAATGTAGGTTCCTTTTTATTCAGGAGACACGCACCAGAGGAAAAAAGAAATTGTTCAACAAGACGACCTCGCGCATCGATACGAGAGTCGCCCCACAGACTGCTGTGTGCATTGAAATCGCCAAGAACAAGATAAGGTTCTGGCAATTCGTCTATAAACCACTGAAATTCATGTTTGTGTAAGTGGTAATGTGGGGGTATGTAAAGCCAGCAAATGGTGATGAGTTTGTTCAGAAGGACAAGTCGACCTGCCACTGCTTCAAGGGGCGTTTGTAGCTGCAAACGTTGACATGCTATGCTTTTGTGAATTACAATGGCGACACCGCCTGATGATGCAAGAGCATCATCGCGATCTTTACGAAACGTAACACACTGCCGGAGAAAGTTTGCATGTTTTGATTTTAAGTGTGTTTCCTGTACACACAGCACTTTTGGATTGTGTTGGTTAAGAAGTTCTTGGATATCGTCGAGGTTCCTAATAAGGCCTCTGACGTTCCATTGTATGACTTGTGTATGCATAATAAAAGTAAATTGGTGCTGTGTGTACAAAAAGGAAGTGTTGCCTTAGATTACAGAGCCGTTTGCGGCCCTGTAATTTTGGTTTTGTCTTTTCTAGAGCGGTCCAAAGAATTTCGCCGCTCTTTAGGTGCTGGCTGCACCACCTTGCTTGGAGTAGTGTCCATAGCCTCTTGCGAAGCGCTGGACACTCGCTCTAACGAGCGATGTGTACGTCGTGCAGCCTTCGCCTCGAGGGACGAAGGCTGTGGCCTCACCAGCCCGGAGGCCGATGGGTCCTCCTTAGCCTCCGAGCTGCGATGGCTGTTGCCAGCGCTAGTGGAGGCCTCTGGTGTGGCCGATTTCGAGAAGGGCAGGGCAGCCTTAGCTGCTCCCACCATGGGGGCGGGTGGCAGCCGCCTCAGTACGCTGCGCGTGCTTTGGGCGACCGCCGGGGTCCGTCGTGATGCTGCCCCCTGTTGCACCACTTCCGCAAAAGAAGTTTTCATTGAAAATGAAGGTGACAAACGCTGTCGTGCTTCCCGGAAACTGATATTCTCTTTGACTTTGATTGTAATTATCTCTTTTTCTTTCTTCCACGCTGTGCAAGATCTGGAATATGCAGGGTGGTCGCCATCGCAGTTCGCGCAATGGTCCTCAGCAGTACATTCGTCAGTAGAGTGATCTTTTGTAGCGCATTTCGCACAAGTTTGTCGTCCCCGGCAGCTTTGAGAGGCATGGCCAAACCTCTGACATTTGTAGCAGCATCGTGGATTTGGAATGTAAGGTCTTACACGCAGTTTAAGGTAGCCTGTTTCTATTGCATCCGGAAGTGTGCTAGAGCCAAAAGTAAGTACTATGTGTTTGGTTGGTAGTTCTTTGTTGTCACGCCTGATTTTGATGCGTTGTACATTTATAACGTTTTCTTCTTTCCATCCATTCAGGAGTTCTTCATCAGTCAAATCCATGAGGTCGCCGTCTGAAACCACACCCTTGACGGTGTTCATTGCTCGGTGTGCAGTCACAGATATTGTTTTATCGCCAAAAGCCACCAGGTTTGTAAGCTTCTCATACTGCATTTTGTCTTTTACTTCAATCAGAAGATCACCACTTGCCATCTTGGTGGCTTTGTAGCCAATTCCAATGACCTCCGTGAGACTTTTTGAAACCAAGAAGGGTGAAATGTTTGTCGCTTTCTTGTCAGTGTTTTCACAGTGAATCACGTGGAAACGTGGGAAAATTTCGGTGGTCTTTGCGAAGAAGTTCAAGGATTCATCGGTTCGCCCTCTTTTTATTAGAGGCCGATCAGGCAGTTTGGGGTATGAGGATGCCATACAAATTAAATTGATTTCGGCAGCAGTGCCAGCCGCCCACCGCGGAGCCCAACAAGGGGACGCGACAGGGTTGTTATGAACAAGACCTGCCAACGCCAGCTGTACACAACCACTATAACCAAATATGAGATAACTAAGGTTGGCTATCTCACACAAGGTTAACCCTAGCTGCCTGGAAAATCAGAATATAAGTGAGAAGGAGACAGAAAAGATTGAAAGTGAGAAAAAAAGACGAAGATTGAAGAGGAGGACAGGAAAAGGCAGCTACCGATTTCCCCCGGGTGGGTCAGTCCGGGGGTGCCGTCTACGTGAAGCCGAGGCCAAAGTGGTGTGTTGCCTCCGCCGAGGGGCCGTAAAGGTCCAAACACCCGGAATGGGCTCAACCTCCAGGATCCCCTTTTCCCCGGACACGGCTAAGCCGCGCAAGGTTAGACGCGGGATGATGATGATTGTTAGAGTTTATTGGCGCAAGAGCCAGATGTGGCCAAAGAGCGCCAAGGCGATGATAATGGCTTGTCAGTGGTATGAATAGTGAATCATAAGGTGTGAATAAAACAGATGTGGCATGGCTGTAAAGGGGCCTAAAATAGTCACTGTAAAGTGTGTAAAATCTATAGGTAATAATAATATGGCAATAAGTAATGAAGTGTGCTATCGACACGAGAGATGCATTTTGAAAGAATGATGGTATACTAAAATATGTCAGAGGCGAAAGTTCTCAAAAAGCACTTCTGCCTTAACAGAGCCCTTGAAGTGCAAGGGCCTGGAGGCATGTGCTATATATGCTGAACTACTATCACAGCGCATCCTCTAGAGAGAGGATGCGCTACGAAATGATTGGACTATTAACATGCAGGACCACATCGTTCAGGAAGCCTAGGACAGCTTTAGTGCTAAAAAGCGGTTCTTCACCAAGAAACATAGCACGATGGAGAGGAACACAATGGCGGTATGCTAGAGGAAAGTTAGACGCGGGAGGGGCCAACCCTCGTGTGCTCGGGTCTGTGGTGTCGCAACACACCAAACGCCTGCTGACGCAGACGCCCCTGCGGGCGCCTTCAATTAGACGGCCTCGCGCATCGATGCGAGAGTGGCCCCACAGACCGCTGTGCGCATTGATATCCACAAGAACAAGATAAGGTTCTGGCAATTCGTCTATAAAGGACTGAAATTCATGTTTGTGTAAATGATAATGTGGGGGTATGTAAAGCGAGCAAATGGTGACGAGTTTGTTTAGGAGAACAAGTCGAACTGCCACTGCTTCAAGTGGCGTTTGCAGCTTTAAACGTTGACACGGTATGCTTTTGTGAATTATAACGGCAACACCGCCTGAAGATGCAAGAGAATCATCGCTGTCTTTACGAAACGTAACATACTGTCGGAGAAAGTTTGTATGTTCCGATTTTAAGTGAGTTTCCTGTACACACAGCACTTTTGGATTGTGTTCGTGGAGAAGTTCTTGCACATCATCGAGGTTCCTAAGAAGGCCTCTGACGTTCCATTGTATGATTTGTGTTTCCATACGGAAAGTAAATTGGTGCTGTGTGTACTAAAAAAAAGGAAGTGATGCCTCAGATTACAGAACCCTTTCCAGGCCCTTTAACGCGGGATTTGTCCTTTCTGGAGCGGTCGAGGGAGCCTCGCGGCTCCTTAGGCGCTTGGTGCGCCGTCGGGATGGGTGTAGTGTCCATTGCCTCATGTGGGGCGCCGGACACGCGCTCTTGCGAGCGAGAAATTTCACGAGAAAATCTCGCCGCGAAGGACGAGACCTTTGCGCCCACCAACCGGAGGTTGATGAGGCTGTCTTTGGGCCTGAGCTGTGCCGGTTGTTGCCAGCGGCAGCAGGGGCCGGAGAGGGTGAGGCAGCCTTGACTGCACCCACCGTGGGCGCTGCTGGCGGTCCTGCCGGTTCGCTACGCGAAGCGCAGGATGCCGCCGTGGACTGTTGTGGTGCCGGTAACCCTAGGGTAACCGGGCTTGTTTACTGGTTGGGTGGGGTAGGCTTAGCTCCTTCCACCCCGGGGGCAGGGGCCACAAGCGACAGCTCGCTGTGTGCGGGCTGGGCAGGTGGCAGAGGCCGATGCGACGCTTCCCCCCGACGCGCCGCATCAGCATAAGATGTGCTGTGGAAAAGTGAACACCTCTTACGGGCTTCCTTGAAAGAAATATTTTCTTTTACTTTTAGGGTGATTATGTCCTTTTCTTTTTTCCAGTTTGGACAGGAATGTGAGTAGGATGCGTGGTCACCACTGCAGTTCACACAGTGAGGAGTGCCAGTACAGTTGTCGCAGGAGTGGCCCTGTACTCCACACCTTGCACAAGTTATTTGACAACGACAGCTCTGTGAGCCATGGCCGAATCTTTGGCATTGGAAGCACCGTCTAGGGTTAGGGACATATGGTCGAACAGTTAACCTAATGTATCCTGTTTCGATGGTTTCAGGCAGAACGCTAGATCCAAATGTGAGGACAAGATGTTTGGTGGGGATTTCTTTGTTGTCCTGTCTGATGATGATACGTTTGCATTGGTGACATTTTGATCTTGATGATGATTATTTGGTTTTAATGGCGCAAGGGCCAGTTCTGGCCAAAGAGCGCCATACACATGATACAATGAGTTAACAATGGTTAATGAAGTCTACAGCACCATGGTTGTAGAGGGGCCTAAAATCATTCAATGTGTGAGTGAGTCAAGTATATATGCTATAAGTGTAAAAAGTGAGGTATGCTATGACCATAAAATATATACGACGCGAAGCCAAATAGAAGATAAAAATGTAAAAGTATGGAAGTAGCACTGTTGCCTTACCCAGGTCCTTGAGCGCAAGAACCTGAAGGCACGTAATACTATTTCCGCAGCAGCAGCCTCTCATAAGAGGCTGTGCTACGGATCACTTGGATGTATAACGTTCAGTACACCTGCATCCCTTAAAAAAGCTAAAGTTGATTTAACGTCAAAGAGTGGTTCGTTGCCTAGGAACATTGCTGGGTGTAGTGGAACTTCTTCACGGCGTAGTAAATAAAAGTGTTTTTTCCTGTGAGTCTCTAGTTCACGACATTCGATTAACACGTGAAGGACCGTTAAGGTAGCGCCACATTTACCACAGACAGGTGGCTCATCACCAATCAACAAGTATGAGTATGTACCGAAAGTGTGGCCGATTCTAAGACGAGAAAAAATGACCTCGGTTTGTCGTATTTTTGTTATAGGCTGCCAATTTCCTAGGTTGGGCTTAATTATGTGGAGTTTATTGAGTGTTTCGCTGTCCCACATGCTTTGCCAATATCTCCTCAGTTCCTTCCGGAGGTAAGGTTTGAAATCTGTGGCGGGAATAGCTAAGGAAGAGGTGCCACCTTTCGTTGTTATAGACGTGGCGATATTGTCGGCAAGAACATTACCCTCGATACCTCTATGCCCAGGCACCCAGCATATTATGAGTTGTTGTTTGGATGCATGAACAGAGCAGATGAGTGAATAGAGGTTGGTAATTATAGTGTTTTTGTTTTTCTGCGGCAACATCAAAGCTTTAACGACGCTTAAAGAGTCGGTAAATATTACTGCCTTTTGTAGTTTCATTCTCTCGATGTGTTTCACCTCGGATAGTACTGCATAAGTTTCTGCAGTAAAGATTCTTGTTTGGGGGTGGAGTACATCGGATTCCGAGAAGGATGGACCGATTGCTGCATAAGACACGCCAGCATGCGACTTTGACGCGTCGGTATAAAATTCAGGGCAGGAGTACTTCGACTTTAATTCTAGAAAGTGCATTTGAATGTGTGCATGTGGTGCGTGTTTTGTGACTTCGATAAATGATGTGTCACATTCTACCAGCTGCCACTGCCACGGCGGTGGCAGTTTTCCTAGAGCCATTAGGTAATGTTCAAGTAATGAAATACCCATTTCTTCACCGATGTTTCTCACACGTAGTGAGAAGGGCGGCTTCGCTCTAGGTCGATTATGAAATAGTGTGGCACATGTGGTATCGTTTATGGTAGAATAGGTAGGATGTGAACGGTTTGTGTTTGTTTTCAGGAAATATGTAAAACTGACATAAGACCTCTGAAGGTGTAGCGACCACATGTTTGCTTCTACATAAAGGCTTTGCACGGGGCTTGTCCTGAAGGCCCCAGTAGCGAGGCGGATTCCTAAATGGTGAACAGGGTCCAACAGTTTTAAAGCGCTGGGTGCAGCAGTCTGGTAACCTATCGCCCCCGTAATCCGTAATCAAGTCGTGAGCCGATAAGGCACCTGTACAAGTTCAAAATGCATTTCCTGTCACTGCCCCATGTTGTACGCGACAGCAGCTTCAATAAGTTCATTGTTTTCAGGCACTTAGCCTTCAAATATTTGATGTGCGGAACGAATGTGAGTTTCGAGTCTAATATGTTGCCGAGAAACTTGTGCTCTTAGCTTACAGGTAATGTGGTACCAGAGAGCTCAATAGCAGGGTCTGGTACTATTCCTCTCTTATTTGTGAAAAGGACACATGTACTTTTCTGTGGGTTCAACTTAAAGCCGTTTTCCTCAGCCCATCTAGCTACTTTATTTAAGCCATGCTGGACATGTCGTTCGCAGATAGCAAGGTTGGACGATTTAAAACCAATCTGGACATAATCTACGTATACAGAGTAGAACATTGTTCGTGGGATAGCCGTCCGTAGAGAGTTCATTTTAACAATAAAAAGTGTGCAGCTAAGCACACCGCCTTGCGGGACACCAGTTTCCTGGGTGAAAGACCTCGACAATACCCGGCCCACCCTTACACGAAAGGTACGGTTAGAAACGTAGCTTTCGATAGTACTCAACATATTGCCGCGGACACCCATAGTGGATAGGTCTCGGATAATACCGAAGCGCCATGTGGTGTCATACGCTTTCTATAAGTCAAGAAATACAGAGAGAAAGAACTCTTTGTGTATGAAGGCATCCCTTATAATCCCCTCAATACGGACAAGGTGGTCTGTAGTCGACCTACCTTCTCGGAAGCCACACTGGTACGGATCTAGTATTCCGTTGCTTTCTAGGAGATAGACAAGGCGCCGGTTAATCATCTTTTCGAAGAGCTTACACAGACAGCTTGTCAAGGCAATGGGTCTGTAACTACTAGGTAAGGACGGGTCCTTGCCTTGTTTAAGTATGGGGATTATTATAGCTTCTTTCCAAGAAGATGGAATGTATCCAGCAGCCCACATGACATTAAAAAGAGAGAGGAGTCTCTTTTGTGTTTCAGGGTGTAGGTACTTGATCATTTCATACATGATACGGTCAGCACCTGGTGCTGAGCTGTTGCAACAAGCGAGATCAGTTTTAAATTCAGCTAAACTTAACGGGTGGTTGTAATCTTGATTTTGAGCACATTTCCGATTAATGGCCTGTCGCTCTGCGCGTACTTTGAACCTTATGAATGTTTGTGTGTAATGAGAGGCACTGGAGACATATTGAAAGTGTTCGCCCAGACAATCTGCCTGATCTTCCAGGCTATCTCCTTGGGTACTTACAAAGGGTCTTAGAGGGTTCGACTGCCGGTCTTTCAATTTATTCACCCTATGCCATACTTTCGCCTCATCTGTGTAAGAATTTATGCCAGAGAGATACCTCTCCCAACTCTCTCTTTTTGCACGTCGACGGGTTCTTCTGCCTAGTGACTTAACCTGCTTCAAATTAATGAGGTTTTCGGTGGTTGGAGAATTGCGAAGCAATCCCCAAGCTTTGTTTTGGTTTTTGCGTGCTTTCTTACATTCATCGTGCCGCCATGGGGACGCGACGCTTCTTAGTCAGTCCGTTAGTTTGCGTAATAGATCTCGTAGCAGCGTCAATAATAACACATGTTAGATATGCCACAGCGTCGTCTACATTAAAATCAGCAATGCCATCGCCACCTAAACATGTAAGCTCTGGGAACAGTTGCCAGTTGGCCGAGTGCACGTTCCGTCGAGGAAAACTTGGCAAGCATCCATCTTGTTTAGTTGAGTTTAACATAATAGGGAAGTGGACGCTCTGTAAGGGGTTCTTGAGAACAGACCACTCCAGGTACGGTATTAGTGTACTCGATACTATACTTAAGTCAATGGATGAGTATGTGTTATATGTAGCGCTGAAATACGTTGGCTCTTTCTGGTTAAGTATAGATGCGCCTGAAGAAAACAGGCAGTTTTCAATTAGGCGCCCCCTCGCATCGCAACGAGAGTCTCCCCAGAAAGTGTTATGTGCATTTAAATCTCCGACAAGTATGTATGGCGGCGGAAGTTCATTTATGTAATTTTGGAACTGTGTCTTCGAAAGTTGATAGCAAGGGGGGATGTAAATTGAACTAACCGTGCCTAGTTTACCGAACAGTACTGCTCGGGCAGCAACTGCTTCAAGGAAAGTTCGGAGGTTTAATTGGTGACAGGCAACACCTTTATGGACAATTATAGCGACACCGCCCGGTGAGGCGGTAGCGTCGTCACGGTCTTTGCGAAAAACGGCGTATTGGCTGAGAAAGTTTGTGTTTCCTGATTTCAGATGCGTCTCCTGGACGCACAGCACCCTCAGACTATATTTATGAATGAGCTATTTAACGTCATCGAGGTTATGGAGAAGTCCCCTAACGTTCCATTGCATAATTTGCGTGTCCATATTGAAAAAGAGCTTTGGTGATGATTATTGTAGTTTATTGGCGCAAGGGCCAGATGTGACCAAAGAGCGCCAGGACGATGGTAGTGGTTTGATCGTGGTACATGAATAGTGAACTATATGAACACTAGATGTGACATGGCTGTAAAGGGGCCTAAATACAGTCACTGTAAAGTGCGTAAAATATATACGTAATAAGATTATGGCAATGACTGATTATGTGTACTATGGACATGAACAATGCATTGCGAAGGAATGATACGACTTACAAATAATAAAGATACTAGAATTGGCCAGAAGCACAAGTGCCTAAACAGAGCCCTTGAAACACAAGGGCCTGGAGGCATGTGCTATAAAAAAACTATCACAGCAACATCCTCTGGAGAGAGGATGTGCTATGAACTTATTGGGCTAATAACATGTAGCACAACATCTTTCAAGAATGCGAGGACTGTATTGGTGCTAAAAAGCGGTTCTTTACCGAGAAACATAGCCGGATGGAGAGGGACACAATAGCGATATGCTAGCGGAAAATGTTTCTTTCTCTTTCGGCTTCCCGACACTCCAAGAGGACGTGGAGGACGGTGAGCCTCTCGCCACATCTACCACAGGTAGGAGGATCATTACCATTCAATAGAAAATTGTGAGTACCATATGTATGTCCTATTCTGAGACGACAGAATAGGACATCAGTTCGTCGTGTTTTAGTTGTACAGGGCAAGAACCCTAACTGTGGCTTAATCAAGTGGAGCTTATTATTTGCTTCGGCGTCCCAAAAGCGTTGCCAGTGGCTTCGCAGTTTGTTTCGTAGGAAAGGCTTCAGATCTGTGGAGGGAATAGCAGCGGCAGGATTAATAGCTCGCGATGTAGTTGATGTGGCCAACTGGTCTGCTAGCACATTGCCCTCGATGCCTCTATGACCAGGCACCCAGCATATTATTACATGTCTATGAGATTGGTAAACGTCACACAAGAGTGAGTAAAGCTCAAGAAAAACAGGATTCTTATGCTTTTGTAAAGATATTAGCGCTTTTACAAGACTCAACGAGTCTGTGAATATTATTGCCTGTTGTAGTTTCAATTTGTCTATATGTTTCACTGCAGAAAGTACTGCGTAGGCATCTGCTGTGAAGATACTTGTTAGGGGGTTCAATACGTCGGATTTAGAAAAAGAGGGGCCAACAGCCGCATAAGATACGCCAGCATGGGACTTGGATGCTTCAGTGTAGAATTCCGAGCACGAGTACTTCGATTCAAGTTCGCGGAAATGCATTGCAATTTCGAGCTCGGGAGCGTGCTTTGTGACCTCTACAAAGGATAGATCACACTCTATCACCTGCCACTTGGGACCCAGGGCGGTGACATCTTAGCTGGAGGCATTAGGCTATGTTCTAGAAGTGGGACATCCATCTCTTCGCTGCATTCTCTTATAAGGCAGTGAGAAAGGCCGCCTCACAGAGGGTCTATTATAGAAAAGCGTTGCACACTTCAAATCATTAATGGTTACAGAACAAGGATGTTCCCAATCGGAGTGCACTTTAAGACAATAATTGAAGCTGATGTATGTTCTCTGGAGATGGAGTGACCACTCATTGGATTCTACGTATAAGCTTTCGACGGGGCTTGTTCTGAATGCGCCAGTGGCCAGGCGGATGCCTAGGTGGTGGACAGGGTCTAGCATTTTGAGCGCGCTCGGGGCGGCCGAGTGATATACTACGGCACCATAGTCCAATCGTGACCGAATGAGGCTCTTGTAAAGATTCATTAGACACTTCCTGTCGCTGCCCCAGGATGTGCGAGATAAAATTTTCAGTAAGTTCATTGTTTTCAGGCATTTCGCCTTGATATGTTTTATGTGGTGGGTGAAAGTAAGCTTAGAGTCAAGTATGATGCCTAAAAACTTGTGTTCTTTGTTTATGGGTATTTGTTGTCCATACATTTCGATAGTAGGATCTGCAACTAGCCCTCTGTTCCTGGTGAAAAGAACACAAGAACTTTTGTGGGGGTTTACTTTGAACCTGTTTTCGTTGCCCACTTAGACACTTTGTTCAACCCCTGCTCTTGTCTCTCGCAAACTACGAGGTTACAGGACTTGAAGCCTATTTGTATATCGTCCACATGGATGGAATAAAAAATAGCGGGTGGTAACGAAGCACGGATCGTGTTCATTTTAACGATAAAGAGTGTGCAGGTGAGCACACCTCCCTGGGGTACACCAGTTTCCTGCACAAAAGGTCGTGATAAAACATTGCAAACTCGCAAACGGAATGTGCGATTCAGCAGATAACTTTCAATCACATTTAACATATTACCACGTACACCAAAGTGGGAGAGGTCTCTCAGTATTCCAAACCGCCATGTGGTGTCGTAGACCTTTTCCATGTCTAGAAATACAGACAGAAAGAACTGTTTTTGAATAAAAGCTTCGCGTATCTGCGCCTCAATACGTATCAAATGATCAGTGGTTGATCGACCCTCGCGAAAACCGCAATGGGTCAAGCAGTTTGTTTGATTCTAGGAAATGTAGTAGGAGGCGGTTTATTATTGTTTCGAAGACTTTCCAGCGACAGCTAGTTAGTGCTATAGGCCGGTAACTCGAAACAGACGATGGATCCTTGCCCTGTTTCAGGATAGGAATTATAATGACCTCTTTCCAGGCAGACGGTATCTCGCCGGACGACCATACAGCGTTGTAGAGAGAAAGGAGGGTTTTCTGTGTTTCATGGGGAAGGTGCTTCAGCATTTCATATATTACACGGTCAGCACCTGGAGCAGAATTATTGCAGCAGTTTAGTGATGCCTGTAGCTCAGCTATTCTTAATGGTTCGTTATATGCCTCCTGTTTTTTGCAGTTTCGTTCCAGCTTCTGTCCTTCTATTCTGGCTTTGTATCGTTTAAATGTTTCCGAGTAGTGCGATGAGCTGGACACATGTTCAAAATGTGCGCCCAGGAAGTTCGCTTGGTCTTCCAAGCTGTCGCCCTGTGTGCTTACCAAAGGGAGTGAATATGTTTGTCGTCCTCTTACCTTATTTACCCTGTTCCAGACGTTGGATTTATCTGTATACGAGTTTATACCTGATAAACACTTCTGCCAGCTCTCTCTTCTGGCCTGTCGGCGCGTTCTCCTGCCTTGGGACTTTACCTTCTCAAAATTGACAAGATTCTCCGCAGTAGGATACTCACGTAGCAGCCCCCACGCTTTGTTCTGTTTCCTACGAGCGTTCCTACATTCGTCGTTCCACCATGGGACACGGCGTTTGCATGCCACATCACTCATTTCGGATATGCATTTGGAAGCGGCATCAATTATGACGGTAGTGAAATACTCCTCAGTAGCATCAATTCCTAACGAAGACATGTCAGCCCAGGAGATACACTAGTAAGAGTTCGAAATTTCTCCCAATCGGCTGTATCAACCTTCCATCGAGGGGCTTGTGGTGAGGACTCATTTTCTTAGTAGTACTGGGAAGTGATCAGTCTCGTAAGGATTTTTGGTAACTTCCCATTTAAGTTCAGAAAATAGAGACGGGGAAGCTATGCTAAGATCAATAGAAGAAAATGTTCTGTTTGCGATACACTAAAATGTAGGTTCCTTTTTATTCAGGAGGCACGCACCAGACGAGAAAAGAAATTGTTACACAAGACGACCTCGCGCATCGATACGAGAGTCGCCCCACAGACTGCTGTGCGCATTGAAATCGCCAAAAACAAGATAAGGTTCTGGTAATTCGTCTATAAAGGACTGAAATTCATGTTTGTGTAAGTGGTAATGTGGGGGTATGTAAAGCGAGCAAATGGTGATGAGTTTGTTTAGAAGAACAAGTCGAACTGCCACTGCTTCAAGGGGCGTTTGTAGCTGCAAACGTTGGCATGCTATGCTTTTGTGTATTACAATGGCAACACCGCCTGATGAGGCGAGAGCATCATCGTGATCTTTACGAAACGTAACATACTGTCGGAGAAAGTTTGCTTGTTTTGATTTTAAGTGTGTTTCCTGTGCACACAGCACTTTTGGATTGTGTTGGTAAAGGAGTTCTTGGATATCGTCGAGGTTCCTAAGAAGGCCTCTGACGTTCCACTGCATAATTTGCGTGTCCATAGTAAAGGTAAATTGGTGCTGTGTGTACGAAGAAGAACGTGTTTTAGCCTACAGAGCCGTTTGCGGCCCTGTAATTTTGGTTCTGTTTTTTCTAGAGCGCTCCAAAGAATTTGGCCGCTCTTTAGGTGCTGACTGCACCACCTTGCTTGGAGTAGTGTCCACAGCCTCTTGCGAAGCGCGGGACACTCGCTCTAACGAGCGATGTGTAGGTCGTGTAGCCTTCGCCTCGAGGGACGAAGGCTGTGGCCTCACCAGCCCAGAGGCCGATGGGTCCTCCTTAGCCTCCGAGCTGCGATGGCTGTTGCCAGCGCTAGTGGAGGCCTCTAGTGTGGCCGATTTCGAGAATGGCAGGGCAGCCTTAGCTGCTCCCACCATGGGGGCGGGTGGCAGTCGCCTCAGTACGCTGCGCGTACCTTGGGCGACCGCCGGGGTCCGTCGTGATGCTGCCCCATGTTGCACCACTTCGGCAAAAGAAGTTTTCATTGAAAATGAAGGCGAAAGATGCTGTCGTGCTTCCCGGAAAGTGATATTCTCTTTGACTTTGATCGTAATTATCTCTTTTTCTTTCTTCCAGGCTGCGCAAGATCTGGAATATGCAGGGTCGCTGCCATCGCAGTTTGCGCAATGGGCCTCAGCAGTACATTTATCAGCAGAGTGATCTTTTGCAGCGCATTTCGCACAAGTTATTTGTCCTCGGCAGCGTTGAGAGGCATGGCCAAACTTCTGACACTTGTAGCAACGTCGTGGATTTGGAATGTAAGGTCTTACACACAGTTTAAGGTAGCCTGTTTC
This sequence comes from Dermacentor silvarum, assembly GCF_013339745.2. Classification (NCBI taxonomy): domain Eukaryota; kingdom Metazoa; phylum Arthropoda; class Arachnida; order Ixodida; family Ixodidae; genus Dermacentor; species Dermacentor silvarum. Next base: position 143,105,873 of record NC_051160.1, on the reverse strand, counting down.
TATTGCATCTGGGAGTGTGCTAGAGCCAAAAGTAAGTACTATGTGTTTCGTTGGCAGTTCTTTGTTGTCGCGCCTGATTTTTATGCGTTGTACATTTATAACGTTTTCTTCTTTCCATCCATTCAGGAGTTCTTCGTCAGTCAAATCCATGAGGTCGTTGTCTGAAACCACACCCTTGACGGTGTTCATTGTTCGGTGTGCGCTGACAGATATGGTTTTATCGCCAAATGCCACCAGGTTTGCGAGTTTCTCGTACTGCATTTTGTCTTTTACCTCAATCAGAAGGTCACCACTTGCCATCTTGGTGGCTTTGTAGCCACTTCCAATGACCTCCGTGAGACATTTTGACACTAAGAAGGGTGAAATGTTTGTCGCTTTTTTGTCGGTGTTTTCACAGTGAATCGCATGGAAACGTGGAAAAGTTCGGTGGCCTTTGTGAAGAAGTTGAAGGATTCATCGGTGCGCCCTCTTTTTATGAGAGGGCGATCAGGGAGTTTGGGGTATGAGGAAGCCATACAAATTAAAGTGACTTCGGCAGCGGTGCCAGCCGCCCACCGCGGAGCCCAACAAGGGGACGCGACAGGGTTGTTATGAACAAGACCTGCCAACTCCAGCTGTACACAACCACTATAACCAAATATGATATAACCAAGGTTGGCTATCTCACACAAGGTTAACCCTAGCTGCCTGGAAAATCAGAATATAAGAAGTGAGAAGGAGACAGGAAGGATTGAAAGTGAGAGAAAAAGACGAAGATTGAAGAGGAGGATAGGAAAAGGCAACTACCGATTTCCCCCGGGTGGGTCAGTCCGGGGGTGCCGTCTACGTGAAGCCGAGGCCAAAGAGGCGTGTTGCCTCCGCCAGGGGCCATAAAGGTCCAAACACCCGGCTTCGGCTCAACCTCCAGGATCCCCTTTTCCCCGGACACGGCTAAGCCGCGCACGGTTAGACGCGGGAGGGTCCAACCCCCATGTGCTCGGGTCCGTGCTGGCGCAACTCACCAAACGCCTGCTGACGCAGACGCCCCTGCGGGGTAAAAGAGCTTTGTGCTGTGTGTGAAGGGACTGTAAATTAGCTTACAGAGCCCTTGTCGGGCCTTGTGATGCGGGGTTTTCTTTTTTGGAGCGATCGCGAGATTCGCGGTGTTCCTTAGGCGCTGGCGGCGCCATCTGACCGGTTTTTGTGTCTATCGGCTCTTGCAAGGCGCTGGACGCGCGCTCTTGCGAGCGCAGTGTTTGGCGTGAGGGCCTCGTCTCGATGGACGAGACCTTTGAGGCCACGAGCCGGAGGTCGATGGCCCCTTCTTGTTAGATGGCGGAGCAGCGGTAGCCGCAGCCGCCGAGAGGGCGGATGGCGTCACAGCCGGCTCACTACGTGTGAGCCGAACAGCAGCCGGAGGCCCTTGTGACGCTGCCCCCTGACGCGCTACATCGGCAAAGCTGGTTTTAGACAGGTAGGTCACCCGCCTTCGTGCCTGTTTGAATGAAATATTCTCTTTCACTTTTATAGCTACAATTTCCTTTTCGTTCTTCCAGGATGGGCAGGACCGCGAGTATGCGGCGTGCTCCCCAGCACAGTTCACACAGCAGACAGAGTTTTCACACGATTCAGATGTGTGTTCCAAGGCACTACATTTAGCACATGTCAGTCGGCCTGGACAGTTCTGCGAGCTGTGGCCGAATCTTTGGCACTTGAAGCATCGGAGCGGGTTTGGCACGTATGGCCTGACACGTATTTTGACGTATCCGGCCTCAATGGTCTCGGGTAGAACACTTGAACCAAAAGAATTATGTGTTTTGTCTGAATCTCCTTACCATCTCGCCTCATCTTGATTCGTTTTACAGCCAAAACATTTTGTTCCTTAAGTCCTTCCAGAAGTTCAGCTTCAGTGAGTTCCAACATGTCGTCATCAGAAATAACACCGCGGGTGGTGTTCATGGTGCGGTGCGGGGTCACAGTCACAGGAAAATCTCCAAACGACACTAGATTCTGTAGTTTATTATGTTGTTTCTTATCGCGGAGTTCCAGAAGGAGGTCACCACTGGCCATCTTCGTCGCCTTGTAACCTGGTCCTATAGTCTCTGTCAGAGTCTTTGCAACAATAAAGGGTGAGATCACTCTCACGGACTTGTCAGTTTTCTCACTATGTGCCACGTGGTATCGTGGAAAGTTCTCAATTTGCTGGTCAAAAAATTTAAATACTTGTTCGGTGCGCCCCCTCTTTTGGGGGTGATCAGAAAGCGCGGGAAAAGAACTAGCTATGCGAATGTTCATGTTTCGGCAGAAACGCCAGCCACCCACCATGGAGTCCTACTAGGGGACGCTGCAGTGCCTGTAAACGCAGGACCTGCAGACGCCAGCTGTACGTCACCACTATAACCGAATATGAAATAACCTAGGTTGGCTACTCACATAGGGTTAACCCTTGCCGCCCAGAAATTCGGAACTCAGAAGAAGTAAGTCGAAGACAGGACAGATGGAAAAGAAGTAAGAGAAAAAGACAAAAGATTGAAGAGGGGGACAGGAAAAAGCGACTGCCGATTTCCTCCAGGTGGGTCAGTCTGGAGGTGCCGTCTATGTGAAGCAGAGGCCGAAGAGGTGTGTTGCCTCCGCCGGGAGGTATAAAAGTTTGAATACCCGACATCGGCTCAACCCCCAGGATCCCCCTTTCCCCAGACACGGCTAAGCCGCACACGGCTACACGCGGGAGGGTCCAATCCTCTCGTGCGCGGGTACGTGGTGTCGCAACTCACCAAGCGCCTGCTTGTGCAGACGCCCCTGCGGGCGCATTTTGATCTTTCCACCCTTCCAGGAGTTCTGCTTCTGATAATTCTAGGAGGTCTGCTTCTGATACGACTCCACGTGAGCTATTCATTGATTGGCGTGGTGATACAGAAATTGGTATGTTGCCGAAAGTCACAAGGTTGCCGAGTTTCTCGTACTGTTGTTTCTGAGGGACCTCAAGAAGAAGCTCTCCGCTAGCCATTTTGATCAGTTTGTAACCTGAGCCTAAAGCTTCCGTCAAAGATTTCGCTACTATGAATCGAGAAATGGATCTGGCCGGTTTTGCAGCATTCTCACTGTGTACAACAAGGTATTTCGGAAGATTTCTTTTGGTCGGTTGGAATACAGGCTAAGTTCATCGGTGCGTCCCCTCTTTAGAGGGTGACGATGAAGTAGGCGGGGAAATGCTGGTGTTTCCGTAACGGTTTGTTTTATTTCGGCGGCAATGGCGGCCACTCACCACGTAGCCCAACTAGGGGACGCTGCAGTGCTTAACGCGTAAGGCTGCAGGCGCCAACCGTATATTGCCACTATAACCTAATATTGTTACGGTTAATGTCGAACCGGCTTTATTTAAAGGACGAGGTTGATGGTGCAGTCAAAATGGCGTCCAACGGCTGCGCCAGCTAACGTCTTCCTCTTCTTCTCCTTGCCCGGCTCATGCCATAGCAATCCCCGGTTGCCAGACAAAGCCCGCTGGGCAAGTCCAAATCACTCGGAAAGCGTGGGGTGAAACCGCTTAAGACGAGCAACATGTACTAACTGGGTCCGGTTAGACCGACGATCAGCTGACGTCAAGCGTGCCACCACGTACGTCAAGTCACTCAAGCGATCTACAACGACGAATGGGTCGGTGTACTGGGGTAAAAACTCTTCGCATAAACCACGTTTACGTTGCGGGGTCCACAACCACACAAAGTCTCCGTTAGCGTACGAGACAGACTGATGTCGGCTGCCATAGCGCTCTTTCGATCGGTGTTGCGATGCCACAGTACGAAGATGGGCAATACGCCGGGCTTCTTCGGCAAGACACAGCGTCTTGGCAACAGAGTACTCGCTGTGAAAGTCAAACGGAAGTATAGTGTCAATGCAGCTTAGCGGTGTACGTGCGTAAAGGAGATAAAAAGGACTGTAATCGGTTGTCTCATGCCTTGCAGTATTATAAGCATAGGTGATGAAGGGGAGTACGTCATCCCAGTCTCTGTGATCGGAAGATACGTACATGGCCAGCATGTTAGTTCTGTTCGTACGTTCTACAAGCCCATTAGTCTGAGGGTGATAAGGCGTTGAATGGCGGAACTGCGAACTGCAGAGACGAAGCAGTTCTTCTACGGTGTCCGCAACGAACTGACGACCGCGATCGCTAATGATTACACGGGGGGCACCATGCCGAAGAATAACAAATTGAAGCAAAAACGTTGCAACGGACGCAGCTGTTGAAGATGGTACGGCCACCGTTTCCGCGTAACGGGTCAGATGGTCGACACGTACGATCACCCATCGGTTGTCGTTAGATGATCGGGGAAATGGGCCCAGAAGATCGATACCCACTTGTTCAAATGGCAGGCGAGGCGGCGGCAGAGGTTGGAGAAGACCTGGCGGAGCGGTCGTAGGGCGCTTGTAGCGTTGACATTGTTCGCAACTGGCGACATAGTGCTTGACTGTGTCCCGCATTCTGGGCCAGTAAAAACGCTCCTCTGTCCGGTTCAAAGTTCTGATGAATCCTAGATGGCCAGAAGTCGCATCGTCGTGCATGGCTCTCAGTATGTCCGCTCGCAGATTCCGCGGCACCACCAGAAGGAAGCGTGCGCCTTTAGCCGAATAATTGGTCTTGTAAAGCAGGCCATCACGGACACAAAATCGACCTGTGGCTCCAGGACGCGATGCAGCTACAAATAGAGGTTCCAAACTAATATCATTTTCCTGCTCTGCCTTGAAAGTCATCGAGTCTGGGAATGCAGAAGAAATTAGAGCAAAGCAGTCATCAAAATTGTCTTCGTCACACTCCGTCGTCTTCAGAGGAAGGCGGGAGACACAGTCCGCATCTGCGTGGCGACGCCCAGACTTGTAGGAAATAACGAAGTCGTACTGCTGCATTCGAAGAGCCCAACGTGCCAGTCGTCCACTCGGGTCACGGAGATTCACCAACCAGCATAACGCGTGGTGGTCGGTAACGATAGTGAACGGGCGTCCGTAGATATAGGGCCGAAATTTGTGGACAGCGAAAACAGCTGCCAAGCATTCTTGTTCGGTGACAGTGTAATTGCGTTCCGCCTTAGTCAAAGAGCGACTAGCATAAGCCACAACGTGTTCAGCTTCTTGATGACGTTGCACTAGCACGGCACCGATGCCGATGCCACTGGCATCAGCGTGCACTTCCGTAGGTGAGGGTGCATCGAAGTGACGCAATATGGGCCCTGACGTTAGTAAAAATTTGAGCTGGCGGAATGCGTCGTCACAAGCAGATGTCCAGTTGTAAGGGACGGCTTTTTGGCGAAGACATGTTAGGGGGTACACTACGTCGGCGAATCTTGGGACGAAGCGACGAAAATATGAACACAGGCCCAAGAAACTCCTCAACTCACGCACCGACTTCGGTGCTTCGAAGGAGCTGACTGCCTGAATTTTCCGTGCATCTGGCCTGACGCCGTTTTTGTCGACCAGATGCCCAAGTACTAACGTCTCGGTTTCCCCGAAACGACATTTCTTAGAATTCAGGATCAAGCCGGCTTTTTCGACACAATCCAGAACAAGACTGAGACGGCTGTTATGCTCGCTCAATGTGCTGCCAAAAATCACCACATCATCGAGGTAGCACAAACAAATTTCCCATTTAAGTCCTCTGAGGATAGTGTCCATAAATCGTTCGAATGTTGCTGGCGCGTTGCAAAGGCCGAACGGCATAACGTTAAATTCATAAAGACCGTCTGGTGTCACAAACTCTGTTTTCTCTTTATCGCCTGGGTGCATGGGTATTTGCCAATACCCTGATCGCAAATCCAGTGATGAAAAGTAGGCAGCGGAATGTAGACAATCGATGACATCGTCAATTCTAGGAAGCGGATACACGTCCTTTTTGGTGACCGCGTTCAGTTTCCTGTAGTCAACGCAGAACCGCCACGATCCATCCTTCTTCTTTGCTAAGATTACTGGTGCTGCCCAAGGACTAGAGGACTCTTGAACAACACTTTTCCGTAGCATGTCTTTCCCCTGTTCAGCGATAACTGTCCTCTCTGATGAAGAAACGCGGTAAGGTTTTTGCCGAATGGGGTGCGCAGATCCGGTGTCAATTCTGTGGCGAGCACGAGAACGCGGAAGTGAAGCCTGCTTGTCGCCTTGTGTGAAATCGAACACAGAAAGATGTGCCCACAAAACTTGTGCGAGAGCGTGGCGCTCATCTGAGGGAAGCGCCTTGTTGATCATTCGTAGGATCTGCTCTTCAGAAGGGCTTCGATAGGAATCGCTAGTATGAGACTGCTCCTCTTCGCTTAAAACTGTAATGGAGCTGTACGTAATCTCAAATTCAGCGAGCTTCATATCACGCGGGAGAACAGCAGGGACGCAAGAACAATTGAAAGCCCACAAATTTGAGGCGCCATTCACTACTCTCACGAGAGAGCGGGGCACGAGTACATCTTTCTTTGCGCAGCTCGTCGTAAGTGGCTGGACTTGCGCGTCAAACGATGAAAGGTCGGCAGTAGCGACATTGACAGGGACACGTGACAGCGACCAAGGCGGTAGCAACAAATCGTTCGAAACAACACAATAGTTCTTCTCAGGTAAAGATGTGTCGGCAAGGGTGGCGAGAAGCGCGCTATTCAAGGTAATTTCGCCTGTGCCACAATTAACAGAAGCACCACAATCCTGAAGAAAGTCAATTCCAAGAATAACATCATGAGTGCACCGCGGTAGTACGAGAAATTCTGTTTTAAGATCTTCCCCTCCGAATAAAACACTTGCAACACAAATACCAAGCGGAATAAGGCACTCTCCACTGACACCACGAAACGTCACACCATCATTCCACGGGAACATAACTTTCCGACCCAGCCTCTCTTTGAAAGTCACACTCATGACGGAAACGGTAGCACCAGTATCCACTAATGCTGTTGCAGGTCACTTGACACACGCACTTTGTTCTTCACCATCATAATAGGCAGAGGAGTATTTCGTAGAGACGCAGACTGTCCGGCGACCTTACCTCCATCGGCCGCGCCGGCTAGTTTCCCGACGGTGGTGGTGACGTAGCACGTCGCCGTGGTGACGGTGAACAGCGTTGGCGACTGGTTGGGGGCGTCAGGCTGCGGTCTGAAGCTGGCGAGCCACTCCGTCTACTATATTGACGGAAGGTATTCCGGGGTGGCGCGCCTGTGGTGCTTGCAGTATCGAGGTCTGTCGGCCAGCGGTCATCATAACTGTCACGTTCAAAATTAGGCCAAGCTGGGGTTGGGTCACATGTTGTTGTCTGTCGGCGCAGGCGACAAAAACGAGCAATGTGTCCTGAGGCACCACAGCTGTAACACACAGGCGATGCGCGACCGACGTTGTAAGCCTCGGGGTCAACCCTGGGACGCTGCGAATAGTAAACGCGATCTTCCGAATGCCGATTCGTGGTGGTAGCTCGACGAGTGCGATGATCGTGCGTCATGTCGTTGGGAAAGGAACGTCGATGCTGTCGCGGCTAATCGACTCGACAGCCTGCAACGCCTGGTAAGGCGGACAATGCCGACACAGCAGATGCATGTTCTTGAGGTTTGTTGGAAGCGCAACCAAGCTGTTCGACATCCGTCCCTGTGGTGTGTCGTTCAAGTTCTTCGCGGACAACTTGCCTTATAGTTGCCGCAAGGTCAAATTGAAAACTGTCGTTATCGTCAACGCTTGCCACCGTTGTGACATTCGCTAACCTGCCGAACTTTGGCGTGATACGGAGCAGCTTCAAGGCCTCAAATGTGCGGCAATGTTTGATGAGGTCGGCGACCGAGGCGAGACTGTCCTTTCCGATTAAATAATTGTAAACATCCTCGGCTATGCCTTTGAGAAGGTGTCCAACTTTGTCCTCTTCGGACATTCGAAGATTGACCGTTTTGCAAAGTTTCAGGATCGCTTCTATGTAGGTAGTGCAGGTCTCACCTGGGACTTGAGCGCGCTGAAGCAATGTCTGCTTCGCCCGCTTCCTTTTCGTCGTGGAATCGCCAAAACACTCTGTGAGGTCAGTAACGAAGCTGTCCCACGTTGTGAAGGAATCTTCATGGTTCTCGAACCACACTAGCGCAGTGTCTGTGAGGAACAGAACGACATTGTCGAGCTGAGCCGTGGAGTGCCAGCCGTTGTACTTGCTCACACGCTTGTAGTGGGTGAGCCATTCCTCCACGTCCTCACCGAATTTTCCCGAGAAAGGGCGGGGTTCCATATGATGCATCCAGGTGCCGGTTGTTCGCACTGGAGCAGCCAGAGAAGGCTGTTGGTCGCCGCTGTGGAACATCGGGATCTCAAGTGGTGTCGGAGGCAGTCGAGCGAGGCGTCGGCTTCGGCGTGGCACTTGCTGCAGCAGCTCCGTCGTCTTGATCGAATTACCCAGCACTTCCACCACAAAACTGTTACGGTTAATGTCGAACCGGCTTTACTTAAAGGACGAGGTTGATGGTGCAGTCAAAATGGCGTCCAACGGCTGCGCCAGCTAACGTCTTCCTCTTCTTCTCTTTGCCCGGCTCATGCCGTAGCAATATATTATACCCAAGGGAGGGCACATACACAAGGTTAACCCAAGCCGCCTATGAAAATTAGGAAGTGACAGAAGAGAAGAGATGATAGGATAGTTAAAGAAAGGAGACAGGAAAGGAAAAGGTTGGAGAGGGGGATAGGAAAAGGCGACCACCGATTTCCCCCGGATGGGTCAGTACGGGGGTGCCGTCTACGTGAAGCCGAGGCCAAAGGGGTGTGTTGCCTCCGCCAAGGGGCCATAAAGGTCCAAGCACTCAGCATTGGCTCAACCCCCAGTACCCTCTTTTCCCCGGACACGGCTAAGCCGCGCACGTTCAGACGCAGGAGGGTCCAACCCTCGTGTGCTCGGGTACGTGGTGTCGCAACACACCAAACGCCTGCTTACGCAGACGCCCCTGCGGGGGGCTTGAGATCTCTGGCAGGGATTGAAGCGGTAGGGTTAAGCGCTCGCGGTGTAGTTGATGTGGCCATTTCATCAACTAGAACATTGCCCTCGATGCCTCTATGGCCAGGCACCCAGCATATAATAATATGCTGGTTAGACAGGTATGCCTTGCACAGAGCAGAATACAGTTCAATAAGTACAGGGTTTTTGTGTCTATGTAGAGTCATCACGGCTTTTACGACGCTTAGGAAGTCTGTAAATATTATTGATTATTTGAGTTTTGATTTGCCTATACTCTTCACAGCCGATAAAAGTGCATAGGCCTCAGCCGTAAAAATGCTTGTTTCCGGGTGCAGTACATCGGACTCGGAGAACGATGGGCCGACTACTGCATAAGATACCCCTGCATGTGACTTGGAAGCGTCGGGTAAAACTGAGTGCAGGACGAGTACTTGAACTGGATTTCGAGAAAATGCATCCGGATATGTGCCTCTGGAGCATCTTTTGTGACCTCTACAAACGAAGTATCACACTCTATGAGTTGCCACTGCCACGGTGGCACTGGCTTTGCTGGGGCCATCAGAGTATTTTCAAGTAGTGGGTTGTCCATTTCTTCACTAATTTTTCTTACACGTAGTGAAAAGGGTTCTCTTGCTGTCGGCCGGTTATTAAAGAGTGTGGAACTGGTCATATCATTTAAGGTTGAGAAGGACGGATGTTCCGGGTTCCAATTTACTTTCAGGAAATCGGTGAGGCTTAAGGATGAACGTTGCATATCAAGCGACCACATGTCCGCCTCTACATACAGGCTTGCCACAGGACTTGTCCTGAAGGCACCAGTGGCTAGGCGGATGCCTAGATGGTGTACAGGATCCAGCATCCTTAGGGCGCTTGGTGTAGCGGAATGGTACACTATGGCGCCGTAATCTAATCTTGTGAGTATGAGGCTCTTGTACAAATTTAAAAGACACTGTGTGTCACTACCCCAAGCGGTGCGTGACAAAACTTTTAGAATATTCATTGTTTTCACACACTTGTTTCTTAGATACCGTATGTGTGCCACAAATGTAAGCTTCGTATCTAGAATCATACCTAAAAATTTATGTTCTGTTTTTACGTGCACGCGTTCTCTCTGCAACTCAATGTCAGGATCGGGGTGCGGACCCCTCTTTCTGGAGAACAGGACGCAGGTGGTCTTTTGTGGGTTAAGGTTAAATCCATTCTCGTCTGCCCACTTAGACACCTTGTTCAGACCAAGATTGATTGATTGATGTGTAGTTTTTATTGGCGCAAGGGCCAGATATGGCCAAAGAGCGCCATGCACATAGTGATAAGTAATGAGTGGTCTGTTAATAAATGATGAAATCAGTTAAAAATGGTGGATAAATGTGGCTGTAAAGGGGCCTAAATTGAATCGCTGTAAAATACTGAGGATATAAATATACTAAAATGATCGCAATGATTTGTGACGTGCGGTATGATAATAAAATATGTGCGAGGAAGATGATGATGTGTGGTGTTTTATGGCGCAAGGGCCAGTTATGGCCAAAGAGCGCCATGCCAGTGTTTGTGAGTGTGCAGTGGAGCGATGAATTCTGAGAAGTAGATGAAGTGTGGCTGTAAAGGGGCCTAAAAATAATCGCTGTAGAATGCGTAAAATATACATGCACTAAAATCATGGCAATGACTAATGAGGTGCACTATGAAATGAAGAATGCACTGAGAAAGAATGACACGATATTTAAAATATTTAAGATGTAGTAGTTGGAAAGAAGCACTACTGCCTAAACAGAGCCCTTGAACCACAAGGGCCTGGAGGCATGTGCTTATACAAAACTACCATCACAGCGGCATCCTCTGGAGAGAGGATGCGCTATGACTTTATTGGGCTTATAGCATGCAGTACCACGTCATTTAAGAAAGCGAGGACTGCTTTAGTGCTAAACAGCGGTTCCTCACCAAGAAACATACTGGGATGAAGAGGGACATGATAGCGGTAAGCTAAAAGGAAATGTTTTTTTTTATCTGCTTCGGCATGCCGACACTCCAGGAAAACGTGGAGGACGGTTAGCCTCTCACCACATCTACCACAGGTTGGTGGTTCATTCCCGGACAACAAAAAACTATGGGTGCCAAATGTATGACCTATTCTGAGACGACAGAACAGGACATCAGTTCGCCGTGTTCTCGTTGCGGAGGGCCAGAAACCTAACTGTTGCTTAATCAAGTGAAGCTTATTATTTGTTTGTGCATCCCACAGACGTTGCCAATGGCTTCGCAATTTCTTACGGAAGAAATGTTTCAAATCTGTTGCAGAAACAGCAGCTGTAGGATTAGTAGCGTGCGATGTTATTGACGTAGCCATTCGGTCAGCTAGCACATTACCCTCAATGCTTCTATGGCCAGGCACCCAGCATATAATAATATGCTGGTTAGATACATACGCTCTACACAGTACGGAATAGAGCTCAATGAGTATAGGATTTTTCTGTTGACAGGGTGACTTTAAAGCGTTTACGACACTTAGAGAGTCTGTAAATATGATTGATTTTTGAAGTTCAGATTTCCTTATATGCCTCACAGCTGACAATAAAGCATAGGCCTCAGCCGTAAAGATACTTGCTTCCGGGTGGAGTACACCGGATTCCGAGAAGGATGGGCCGACGGCTGCATACGACACCCCGTCACGTGACTTAGAAGCGTCTGTATAAAACTCTCTGCATGTATACTTGGACTGGAGTTCAAGGAAATGCATTTTCATATGTGCCTCTGGTGCGTGCTTAGTGACCTCCACGAATGATGTGTCACACTCTATGAGCTGCCACTGCCACGGCGGTAACAGTTTCGCTGGAGCCATAAGACAGTGTTGAAGCAACGGAACACCCAATTCCTCACCAAGATTCCGCACACGCAGAGAGAACGGTTTTCTCGATGCCGGTCGATTTTGGAAGAGTGTGGCAGTGGTCATGTCGTTTATGGTTGAATAAGAGGGATGTTCAATGTTCGCATGTACTCTAAGAAAATATGTAAAACTATTATAAGAACGCTGCAGATGAAGTGACCACTGATTCGACTCTACGTAGAGGCTGTGGATCGGACTTGTTCGGAAAGCACCGGTCGCGAGGCGGATGCCCAGATGGTGAACGGGGTCTAGAATTTTTAATGCACTGGGCGTTGCGGAATTATAAATTATAGCTCCGTAATCAAGGCGTGAGCGGACAAGACTGTTGTACAAGTTCAGTAGGCATTTTCGGTCACTACCCCATGTTGCGCGCGACAAAATTTTTAAAAGGTTAATCGTCTTCAGACACCTTGCCTTCAAATATTTAAGATGGGGGATAAAGGTAAGCTTTGAGTCTAGAATTATTCCCAGGAATTTATGTTCACTGCTCACGGATAGTTCCTCTTGATTAATCGTGAGATTTGGCACTGGTGTCATGCCTCTTTTGTTTGAGAAAAGCATGCACGTACTTGTCTTTGCATTTATTTTAAATCCATTTACATCAGCCCATTTAGACAGTTTGTGTAATCCAAGCTGTACCTGTCGTTCGCAGATAGCAATGTTGCATGATTTGAAACCTATCTGTACATCAACGACATACACAGAATAAAACATGCTGCGTGGAATAACTGTATACAGGGAGTTCATTTTTACAATAAAGAGTGTGCAACTAAGCACGCCCCCTTGTGGCACGCCAGCCTCCTGCATGAATGTTCTAGATAAAACATTGCCCACTCTTACGCGAAACGTCCGGTTAGACAAGTAGCTTTCGACTGTGTTTAACATATTTCCACGGACCCCCATAGCGGAAAGATCTCGCAGAATCCCGAAGCGCCATGTCGTGTCGTACGCTTTCTCTAGATCTAGAAAGACCGAAAGTAAAAACTGTTTATGTATAACCGCATCTCTGATATTTGCCTCGATGCGAACAAGGTGGTCTATTGTTGACCTACCTTCTCGGAAGCCACACTGGAAGGGGTCTAGTATTTTGTCATTTTCTAGGAAACAGATTAGGCGCCGGTTTATCATTTTTTCGTACAACTTGCACAGGCAGCTTGTTAGCGCTATTGGCCTGTAGCTGCTAGCTAAAGACGGGTCCTTGCCTTGTTTAAGAATCGGGATGACTATGGCTTCTTTCCACAAGGAAGGAATATATCCAGCCGCCCACATGGCATTAAAGAGAGAGAGGAGTGTTGTCAGTGTTTCGGGGTGTAAGTACCTAATCATTTCGTAGATGATACGGTCGCCACCTGGCGCTGAGTTGTTGCAACAAGCGAGAGATGCTTTAAGTTCGGCTAAGCTGAATGGTTGGTTGTAAGCCTCATTTGATGAACCTTTGCGATTAAGGGGCTGCCACTCTTCGCGTTCTTTGAACTTCAGGAAAGATTGTGTATAGTGCGATTCACTCGATACATATTCGAAGTGTTTGCCTGGACTATCTGCCTGGTCTTCCAGGCTATCACCTTGGCTATTTACTAAGGGTAGGGGATGTGACTCCCGACCTATTAATTTATTTACCCTATTCCAGACTTTCGTTTCATCTGTATACGAGTTTATGCTGGAGATGTACTTTTCCCAGCTCTCTCTTTTAGCACGTCTGCGCGTTCTCCTGCACTGCGATTTTGCTTGTTTAAAATTAATCAAGTTTTCGGCTGTTGGGGAGTTGCGAAACAATCCCCAGGCCTTGTTTTGCTTTTTACGTGCTTTTTGGCATTCCTCGTTTCACCAAGGCAGGCGACGCTTATTAGCTAGTCCATTAGTTTGTTGTATGCACCTTTCTGCAGCGTCAGTGATAAAACCTGTTATATACGCCACAGCATCGTCTATGTTAAGAGAGGCAATGTCATCCCGGCCTAAATATGTTATTTCTTTAAAATGTTGCCAGTTAGCAGAGTTAACCTTCCATCGGGGAACATGTGGCGAGCAACCATCTTGTTTTGTTAAGCTTAGTATAATTGGAAAATGGTCGCTCCCAAAGGGGTTCTTCAGAACGGACCACTGCAGGTACGGAATTAGTGTACTCGACACGATACTCAAATCTATGGAGGAGTATGAATTATGCGCCACGCTGTAGTACGTTGGCTCTTTCTTATTAAGTAAACATGCTCCCGAGGAAAAAAGGAAGTTTTCAATTAGGCGACCTCTTCCATCACAACGCGAGTCTCCCCACAAGGTGTTATGTGCATTGAAATATCCGAGAACTATGTATGGCTCCGGAAGTTCATTTATGTAGTTTTGAAATTCAGTTTTATGTAGCTGATAATTGGGAGGGATGTATATAGAGCTGATAGTGATCAGCTTGTCAACCAACACCCCTCGGACAGCAACTGCCTCTAGGGGCATACGAAGTTTTAATTCCTGGCAGGCAATACCTCTATCGACTACAATAGCCACACCACCGGAAGACACGACTGTGTCATCGCGGTCTTTACAAAAAATGGCGTATTGCCGGAGAAAGTTTGATTGTGTAGGTTTAAGGTGTGTCTCTTGAACACACAGCACCTTAGGATTAAACCTGTGTAGGATTTCTTTGACGTCATCGAGGTTGTGTAGGAGTCCTCTGACGTTCCAATGTATTATTTGTGTATTCATGTTGGAAGTGTTTTTTTGTGCTGTGTGTTTAAAAAAGAGACTAATTTAACTTACAGAGCCCTTGTCGGGCCCTGTGATGCGGGCTTTTTCTTTTTTGGAGCGATCGCGAGATTCTCGCGGCTCCTTTGGCGCTTGCGGCGCTGTCTGGCAGGTTGTTGTGTCCATCGCCTCTTGCGAGGCGCTGGACACGCGCTCTTGCGAGCGGTTGTTTTGACGGGAAGGCCTCGCCTCGAGGGACGAGGCCCTTGAGGCCACCAGCCCGGAGGTCGATGGCCCCTTCTTGTGAGTTGGCGGAGCAGCGCGAGCTGCAGCCGCCGGGGGGGGGGGGGGGCGGATGGCGTCACTGCCGGCTCACTGTGTGTGGGCCGGACAGCCGCCGGAAGCCGTTGCGACGCTGCCCCCTGACGCGCCACTTCGGCAAAAGTTTTCTTTGGCAGGTAGGATACCCGCCTGCGTGCCTCCTTGAACGTTAGATTTTCCTTTACTTTAATTGTTACAATTTCTTTTTCTTTTTTCCAGGATGGGCACGACCGCGAGTATGCGGCGTGCTCCCCATCACAGTTCACACAGTGGAGAGTTTTCGCATGATTCAGAGAGATGCTCAGTTGCACTGCATTTCGCACAAGTCTGACGGCCTCGGCAGTTCTGCGAACTGTGGCCGAATCTTTGGCATTTGAAGCATCGAAGAGGGTTTGGCACGTATGGCCTGACACGTAATTTAATGTATCCGGCTTCAATGGTCTCGGGTAGAACACTAGAACCAAAAGTAAGGATTATATGTTTTGTCTTTAGCTCCTTGCCATCGCGCCTCATCTTGATTCGTTTTACAGTCCAAACATTTAGCTCTTTGAATCCTTCCAAAAGTTCATCTTCGGTGAGCTCCAACAGGTCGTCATCAGAAATAACACCGCGGGTGGTGTTCATTGTGCGGTGCGGGGTCACAGTCACAGGAAAGTCTCCAAACGACACTAGATTCTGTAGTTTATCATGCTGTTTCTTATCGCGGAGTTCCAGGAGGAGGTCACCGCTGGCCATCCTCGTCGCCTTGTAACCTGGTCCTATAGTCTCTGTCAGAGTCTTTGCAACGATAAAGGGTGAGATCACTCTCACGGTCTTTTCAGTTTTCTCACTGTGTACCACGTGGTAGCGTGGAAAGTTCTCAACTTGTCGGCCAAAAAATTTAAAAACTTCTTCGGTGCGCCCCCACTTTTGGGGGCGATCAGAAAGCGCGGGAAAAGAATTAGCCATAAAATATTCATGTTTCGGCAGAAACGCCAGCCACCCACCATGGAGTCCTACTAGGGGACGCTGCAGTGCCTGTAAACATAGGCCCTGCAGACGCCAGCTGTACGTCACCACTATAACCGAATATGAAATAACCTAGGCAGGCTACTCACACATTGTTAACCCTCGCTGCCAAGAAGATCGGAAGGAATATAGAAGAGAGGAGAAGACAGGAAAGATTAAAAGTAAGAGAGAAAGACGAAGGTTCGAGAGGAGGATAGGAAAAAGCAACTACCGATTTCTCCAGGATGGGTCAGTCCGGGAGTGCCGTCTACGTGAAGCCGAGGCCAAAGGGGTGTGTTGCCTCCGCCGAGGGGCCATAAAGGTCCAAGCACTCAGCATCAGCTCAACCCCCAGGATCTCCTTTTCCCCGGACACGGCTAAGCCACGCACGGTTAAACGTGGGAGGTTCCAACCCTCGTGTGCTCGGGTCCGTGTGCGAGGAAGAATCTTTGCATGTCGTGGATGTCGCAGCAGCACTAGTACCTCACAGCGCCCTTGGGGGGCAAGGGCTGGTAGGCACGTGCTTACAAATACGCCTGTATTGCAGCTGCAACCTCCAAGAGGAGGTCGTGTTACAAGTATCCGGGCCAAATGACCTTTAAGATGTCGGTTTCGGCTAAAAATTTTAATACTGTTTTAAAATCAAAACGTGGTTCGTTGCTTAGAAAAAATGCTGGGTATAAAGGTAAG
The DNA here is from genome assembly GCF_013339745.2 of Dermacentor silvarum. Lineage (NCBI taxonomy): Eukaryota > Metazoa > Arthropoda > Arachnida > Ixodida > Ixodidae > Dermacentor > Dermacentor silvarum. The sequence goes on along the minus strand of NC_051160.1, from coordinate 143,089,413 downwards.
TGGTGACGATATGCGAAACCGAAGTACTTTTTCCTCTCTGCTTCTGATGATGATGATGATGATTGCATTTTATTGGCGCAAGGGCATCTAAGGCCAAAGAGCGCCAGGACATGTGTCTTGATTTAGCAAAATTATGAGTTAAAAACTGATTTAAAATAGAGGCTGTATAGAGGCCTATGAAGAAGATCGATCTATAGTATTAGTGAATGAATTGTAAAATAATGACTATAATAAATATAAGGCCTTGGGTGCATTGGCTACAGATACAGACGCTAAATTATTATTCATAGTCCGAGTCCCTTGCTGTACATTTCTTGCTTGCGCAAGAAGTGCAAGGGCTCAGACTTACTTTTATGCCTCACAGGTGAGGCATACCTCACCTGTGAGGCACAATCTGACGGTTAGGATGAAATGAGATGATGTCTAGAAAATTGACTTGCGCAAGATAATTAAGCACTCTTTTAAACTGAAAAAGTGCGTCATCTGATAAGAACATCGAGGGATGGGGTGGTATATGATGTGTATAAAGTTCTTTAAAATGAGCTACTCTGTCTCGGTGAAGTTCGGGACATTGAATGAGGACATGTAGGACTGTTAGGTTCTCGCCGCAGCGTGTGCACATTGGAGGGTCAGTTGCAGTCAAGAGGTATTTATGTGTCCCATAAGTGTGTCCTATTCTGAGTCGTGCCAAGGTGACTTCGGTGTGTCTATCAAGCTTTAGTGGGAAAGATTTGGTAAGTTGTGGTTTAAGCAGGTGCAGGTTATTTTCAGCTTTTTTGTCCCATTCAGCTTGCCAATGATTACGGAGCGCCTTTCGTACCGCAGGTTTCAGGTCTACGCCAGGTACCCAGCCTACATCAATTGTGTCCCGATGAGCCGCTTCTCCAGCATTTTTGTCCGCCATTTCATTGCCTGCGCTCCCAGAGTGACCTGGCACCAGCATACAACAAGAGCAAGGTTTAGTTTATACGCTACTTGTATGTGTTTAAGGAGCTTGTTTAATACAGCGTTTCGGCTTGCTTTGCCACAGGACAGGGCTGTGACAACGCTTAAAGAATCTGTGTATATTATAGACTTTTGTATCTTGTGCTGTACTATGTACTCAACAGTGATTAGAATACCGTACGCTTCCGCTGTAAAGATGCTGCTGTGATTATGCAAGGTTTTACAGTTGGAGAAGTTTGGGCCATGGGCTGCACATGATACTGAAGTTGCAGACTTTGAAGCATCAGTAAAAAATGCCATAGACTTATACTTGTCTTCAACAGCCAAGAAATGTTGCTGGATGAGGGCACTTGGAGAACTCTTTTTGTTAAGCTCTTTAAAGGACAAGTCAGAGGTGACTGGACATTATTCCCAAGGTGGGATGAGTTCAGCGTAGTCAGTTTCCTGCAGATCTGTGAAAACTATTGCAAGTTTTTCCGCAACCGATCTCACTGCTAATGGGAACGGCGGGGCGTGTGAAGGCCGGTTTAAATACAACTGATTTGTGGACTGATCATTTATGAGTGCTTTGCATGGATGTTGTTTTAGCGACATGATTCTTATTGCATAGGTGATTCCAAGATATGTACGCTGATAATCTAGAGGCCACTGATCCGACTCTGCATAGAGACTTTGGAAAGGGCTGGTGCGAAACGCACCAAGTGCTAGGCGGATACCCAAGTGATAGACAGGGTCGAGTAGCTTAAGTGTTGTCTTTGAAGCTGACTGGTAAACGATACATCCATAGTCTATGCGTGACAACACAAGGCTTTTAAAAAGAGATAGGAGACAATACCTATCTGTTCCCCACGATTGGTGAGATAGAATCTTTAAAAGGTTCATAGTTTTAAGGCATTTCAGCTTCAACTGTTTTATATGTTGGATAAAAGTAAGCTTAGCATCAAAAATTACACCCAAAAAGTTTTGTTCTTTTGCAACAGTCAGGCTTTTCCCATTCATCGAAATGCATGGGTCAGGACATACCCCTCTTCGTGTGGAGAAAAGCACACAAGTAGTCTTTTCTGCATTGAATCGGAACCCATTTTCATCTGCCCATTTGGCGAGCCGATTAACACTTAACTGTATCTGCCGTTCACATATGGACAGGTTGCATAATTTGAAACTGATTTGGATGTCGTCCACATAGACAGAGTAAGATATTGTAGGTGGTATAACAGAGCGGAGAGAGTTGATTTTAATTATAAAAAGTGTGCAGCTTAGCACTCCTCCCTGTGGTACACCGTTTTCTTGAACAAAAGTGCGCGATAGTACAGTGCCAATTCTTACGCGAAACTTCCTTTCAGATAGGTAATTTTGCAGAATGTTAAGCATACTACCACAAATTCCATAAGACGACAGGTCTTGCAGAATACCGTATCGCCAGGCAGTATCATATGCCTTCTCAAGATCGAAGAATATAGATAAACAGTATTGGTTGTGTACAAATGCATCACGTATATATGACTCAAGAAGAACAAGATAATCGGTTGTAGACCTCGCTCTTCGAAAGCCAGATTGGTGAGGGTCCAATATACCATTATATTCCAAAAAGTAGACAAGGCGGCGGTTAATCATTTTTTCAAATACTTTAAGTAAGCAACTAGTGAGTGCAATTGGTCTGTAACTGTTAACTAAGGAAGCATCTTTGCCATGTTTGAGTATTGGTAGGACAATTGCCTCTTTCCAAGATGAAGGTATATGACCAGTTGCGAAGATCTTATTGTAAAGACCTAATATACAGTTTAGGGTCTCATCAGGCAGATTGTTTATGATTTCATAAGTTATCCTGTCAGAACCTGGAGCTGAGCTGCCACAAGAGCCTAGGGCAAGCTTGAGTTCGTGGAATGTTAGTGGTTTGTTGTAACCTTCTGATGACGACTTGCTTGGACGCAGAGGAATATTTTCAGCTATTCTTTTATGGTGCAAGAACTTTTCGGAATAATTTTCCGAGCTTGATACTCTCTGAAAGTGCTCACCGAGAGTGTTTGTTTGATCTTCTATTGTATCACCAGAGCCAGTGATGAGAGGAAAAGAATTTGGGCGTTGTCCTTTTAGTTTACGTACCCTATTATATACCTTGCTCGCATCCGTGTATGAGTTTATTGAGGATACGTAACGTGTCCAGCTTTCTCTTTTGGATATTCGGCGGATACGGCGGCCATTCGCTTTGCATCGCTTAAAATTTATTAGATTTTCTGTTGTTGGGTAGCGTGAAAATCTGCTCCATGCTTTGTTCTGGACTTTCTTTGCAATTTCACACTCTTTGTTCCACCACGGTTCTGGATTGACTTTATCTGTGCACGACTCAGGTATGCAGTTTTGAGCAGAACAGAGGATATGTTCAGTGATGTAGCTGGTCAGTTCCTATACACCTAGGTGGTCCACCTCTTCCAGGCACAGTGTACATAGGTTTCTAAATTTCGACCAATCTGCACTATGAAGTCTCCATGTTTTCGGGTAAGCAGGTCCATCGTGCCACTTTGTTGTTTCTAGGAGTGTTGGGAAGTGATCGTTCCCATATGGATTACTAATAACTCTCCATTCCAGGTATGGAAGAAGTGATGCTGACCCTATGGCTAAGTCTATACATGAGTACGTGTTGTGTGTAGAACTGTAAAAAGTTGGCTCTGCCTTGTTAAACAGACAGGCTCCAGATGAAAGAAGGAACTTTTCTATTGCCCGTCCTCTCACGTCACATCTTGAGTCACCCCAGAATGCGCTGTGAGCATTAAAATCTCCGATTAATAATACGGTTCAGGAAGCTGGTCAATCAGCTTTTCAAATTCTGCTGTATCAAACCGTTCATCAGGTGATATATATATGGAGCAAACAGTTATAAGTTGATTGAACAATATAGCCCGAACAGCCACTGCCTCGAATGAAGTCTGGAGCGAAACATGCTGGCATGCTACTGACTTTTGGGCTATAATTGCCACACCGCCGGATGAAGAATCACCATTATTTCGATCTTTACGGAAGACTATGTATTGTCTTAAGAAGTTCTTGTGTGCGGACTTTAAATGTGTTTCTTGAACACAGAACAATCGTGGCTGATATTCCTTTAGGATCGAGTAGATCTTTGACATCATCTAGATTGTGAAATAGGCCTCTGGCATTCCACTGAATTATTTGTGTAGCCATATTGGGGAGGAGTTGTGTTGCCTGTGTTCAAGAGCATGTGGTTAGGATAGATAAATATGTATATAGGGCGATAACTGTTTAGGTTACCGGTCCCTTTCCCGGCGCAGTTACAGGATATTTATCCTTCTTAGCTCGCTCCAGAGAGCGCTGTTCTTTTGGCGTCGATGACGCCGGGGTTCTTGAATCGACCTCCATAACCTTCTCTGAGGCGCTGGAGGATCGAGAACTAGGCGCTGAAACTCGCGTCTCAGGCCGTGGAGTTCGGTTTATCTTTGGGACCTGCGGAACCGAGGTCTGCTGGCCCACCTTCGATGATGATGATGGAGCAGCACTTGCTGCTGCCATCAGGGGAGCGGGCGGAGTGATTACCGGACCACTGACAGTGACCGCGGTAGACTCCCGAGGCACTTGTGACGCTGCCCCCCTTCGCGCCACCTCGGAAAAGCTGGGGTGATCTAAGTATGAAAGGCGTTTCCTTGCTTCGTGAAATGTTATATTTTCTTTGACCTTCAATGCAATGATTTCCTTTTCTTTCTTCCATTTAGGGCACGTCCTAGAGTAGGCTGGATGGCTTCCATCACAGTTCACACAATGTGGAGATGAGTCGCAAGTGTCTGATGGATGATCATTGGAGCTGCATTTCGCACAAGTCTGCCTTCCTCGACAAGTCTGAGATCCGTGCCCATACCTCTGGCACTTGAAGCACCGTCGAGGATTTGGGATGTACGGCCTCACACGGACTTTGATGTAGCCTGCTTCTAGCGTACTAGGGAGCACGCTAGTTCCAAAGGTTACTACAATGTGCTTTGTTCGGAGTTGTTCATTATTCCGGCGGATAAGGATTCTCTGTACTTTGATGACATTTTGGTCCTGAAAACCTTCAAGCAGCTCTTCGTCACTAAGGTCCAAGAAATCGTCTTCCGAAATTACTCCACGGCTCGTGTTCATGGTTCGATGTACCGACACAGTGACTGCTACATCGCCAATGCATTTCAAGTCATTCAATTTCTCAAATTGTATTTTGTCTTTTAATTCAAGGAGCAGGCCTCCATTGGTCATCTTTGTGGCTTTGTAGCCAGGTCCTATCGTGTTTGCGAGGCATTTCGCCACCATGAAAGGGGAAAATTTACGCACGCTCGTGTTGCTTTCACTGTGGATGACATAGTACTTAGGAAAGAGTTCTTCGTTGTTTTTCAAAAACAATTGAAAAGTAGCATCGGTGCGCCCTCTTTTCAGAGAGCGATTAAGGGAAAGCGGTTTATGGGAAGCCATAATATAGGGGTCATGAGTTCGGCAGCAGCGCCAACCGCCCACCACCGAGCCCAACAAGGGGACGGAGCAAATCTTGCGAGCAAGACAAGCCCTCGCCAGTTGTACGGTGCTACTATAACCCAATCTGGAGTACCCAAGGCTGGCCACCCACACAAGGTTAACCCTCGCTGCCTGGAAAGTCGGAAGTAAATAGAAGAGAGGAGAAGACAGGAAAGATTGAAAGGAAGAGAGAAAGACGCAGATTGGAGAGGGGGACAGGAAAAGGCAACTACCGATCTCCCCCGGGCGGGTCAGTCCGGGGGTGCCGTCTACGTGAAGCAGAGGCCAAAGGGGCGTGTTGCCTCCGCCGAGGGGCCTTAAAGGTCCAAACACTCAGCGTTGGCTCAACCCCCAGGATCCCCTTTTCCCCGGACACGGCTAAGCCGCGCACGGTTAGACGCGGGAGGGTCCAACCCTCGTGTGCTCGGGTACGTGGTGGCGCAACTCACCAAACGCCTGCTTGCGCAGACGCCCCTGCGGGGTCCTCTCTGCTTCTACCTCGGGGCACTCGAGAAGAACATGGAGGACTGTAAGACTATCGCCACACTTTGTACATGTCGGAGGATCGCTTCCATTCAGTAGGAAAGAGTGAGTGCCGTAAGTATGCCCTATTCTTAATCTACAAAGAAGCACTTCTTTGTGTCTTGCTGTTCTCGCAGATATCCAGTTCCCTAATTTTGGTTTTATGATGTGCAGCTTATTTAATACTTCGGTATCCCACTGGCTTTGCCAATACTTCCTCAACTGATGTCGTATGAAGGGTTTGAGGTCTGCGACTCCTATGGGCTTATTTATATCCGTGTCACTAACGGCAACTGACGTGGCATTTTCGTCGGCAGCTTCATTGCCTTTAATACCTCTGTGACCCGGTACCCAGCAAATGACAATGACTTGGTTGCACATGTACGCTGCACATAACAATGAGTACAGTTCATTAAAAACAGGGTTCTTATGTTTTTGTAAGCTCATTAAGCCTCTAACGACGCTCAATGAATCCGTGAACACAATAGCTTTAGCGGTATGTGTCTCCTTTATATGTTTTACGGCCGTGAGTATGGCGAATGCTTCTGCAGTGAATATACTGGTGTGTGGATTTAATGCACCCGATTTTAAAAACGATGCTCCCAGAGCTGCATAAGCCAAACCAGAAGGTGACTTTGAAGCATCTGTGTAAAATTCTTCGCAGCAGTATTTCGCTTGAAGTTCGAGGAAGCGAGAACGTATACGCGCTTCAGGTGCTTGTTTTGATACTTGTAGAAAAGAGATGTCACACTCGATGGTCTGCCATTCCCAGGGTGCTGGAAAGCGAGTGGGGGCCATTAGTAAGCTTTCTCTAAGTGGGACACCCGTTTCCTCTGCCATTGCTTCCAAACGCAGGAACAGAGGAGTCCTCAAAGCTGGGCGGTTACGAGAAAGCCTGGCAGTGGATTCGTCGTAAGTAATTGAGTGACATGGGTGTTCAACATTTGATTCTACCTTCAGGAAGTACGCGAAAGCTAAATAGGTCCTTTGGAGATGTAGGGACCGTTCATTGGACTCAACATACAGGCTTTTTACAGGACTAGTCCTGAAGGCACCTGTAGCCAGGCGGATACCCAGATGGTGAACAGGATCGAGAATCTTTAAAGCACTAGGCGCAGCAGAGTGATAAACTACTGCGCCGTAGTCAAGGCGCGATCGTATCAGACTCTTATACAAGTTCAAGAGGCATCGCCTGTCACTTCCCCAGGATGTGCGTGACAGAAGCTTCAGTAGATTCATTGTTTTGAGACATTTCTCTTTAAGATGTTTCAGGTGAGGGATAAAAGTGAGTTTAGAATCAAAGATTATACCTAAAAATTTATGCTCAGAGCTTACAGATAGACGTTCTGCATTCAGAGAAATATCGGGATCCGGTAATATTCCTCTCTTGTTTGAGAAAAGCATGCAGGTACTTTTCTGTGGGTTTAGACTAAACCCATTCTCATCCGCCCACTTACATAGTTTGTTTAGGCAAATCTGTACTTGTAGCTCGCAGATTGCCAGATTACATGATTTGAATCCAATCTGCACATCGTCCACATATACCGAATAAAACATTGTGCGCGGTATAACGGTGTGCAAAGAATTCATTTTGACGATGAAGAGAGTACAGCTGAGTACCCCACCTTGAGGTATACCTGTCTCCTGAGTGAATGACCGTGACAGGACGTTGCCAACTCTGACACGAAATGTTCTTGCAAAGCTAATTTTCGATAAATTAGCTCAGCAAGTTACCGCGGATACCCATTCCAGACAAATCTCAGAGAATTCCAAAGCGCCACGTAGTATCGTAGGCCTTCTCCATGTCAAGAAATACTGATAGGAAAAGTTGCTTGTGTATGAAGGCATCCCGGATGTTCGCCTCCATATGGACAAGATGGTCTATAGTAGATAGATCTACCTTCCCTGAATCCACATTGCAGAGGATCTAGTATTTTGTTATTATTGCGATAGCAATTATATGGACACTCAAAAGCAGATTTCTGCCGTCGGCGTCGCCGTCGCCGTGAGGTTCCGTATGACGTCATTTGGAGAAGAAATCGTCGCCGCGCGCCGAACGCTGTATGTGCGAGTGAAATGGCGCGAGGGGCGCGTCTTTCACGGGGAGTGAACGCACGGCGGAGAACAAACGCGCGTTCTGCGCCGTGCTCGCTTAAGGGCTGCAGAAGTAGGCGTCTCTGTTCTCCTTCACAATCACCATGTATGTAGAGCAAACGCGCCTTCTTCCGACGAGCGAGAGGCCGTGGGGGAGGGGGAGGGAAGGGAGGCGACGTTTAGCTGCGGAACGCAGTGCCTATTTATATCAGAGGCTCCGGCAACAGTCACCAACGCCGCACGCATATTGAGCGAACGCGGGCAAAACGCCGATGGCGTCGACAACAGTTCTGCGTGTTGCCGATGCTGCAGCATGTCCAAATTTATACAGCTGATAAAGCTAATGTCATTATTCCGTATAGCTCTCTACAAGTTTGCTATCGCAATTGATGCTTCGCCTTTCAGGTGAAACTGCGACAACTTTTTTTCAATATAATGAATCAAGCGTCGCTTTACCATTTTTTCAAAGAGTTTGCACAAACAGCTTGTCAACGCTATGGGTCTGTAGCTGACGGCTAAAGAAGGGTCCTTGTTCTCTTTGAGAATTGGGATTACGATGGCTTGTTTTCAAGCGGACGGGATGTGACCTGTAGACCACATGGCATTAAAAAGCGACATGAGTGTTTTGTGAGTTTCATGGTTTAAGTGATTAATCATGTCATATACTATTCCATCGGCTCCTGGCGCAGACTTGTTGCAACATTTCAGTGCAGCCTAAAATTCAGCCATGCTAAATGGGCGATTGTAAGGTTCCTTTTGCGTGCTTTTCCGATCTAAGGGCAGTTGCTCTGCTTGTAGTTGATATCTTAAGAATGTGTCGGAATAGTGGGATGAACTGGAAACGTGTTCGAAGTGTGCACCGTAGATAATCAGCTTGTGATCTGTGAGGGTACCTCCCTGGATATTTACTAGCGGCAGAGGATGAGTTTGTCGGCCTTTTAATTTGTTTACTCTGTTCCATGCTTTTCTTTCGTCTGTATAAGAATTGATGCTACCGATGTATTTTTGCCAACTTTCCCGTTTTGCACGGCGGCGTGTTCTTCTTCCTTGTGACTTAATCCGTTTGAAATTAATGAGGTTTTCTGTGGTGGGGGAGTTATGTAGGAGATTCCAAGCCTTGTTCTGCTTCTTCCGCGCTTCCTTACACTCCTCATTCCACCATGGTATACGCCATTTCGAAGGTGTCCCGTTTGTTTGGGGAATGCATATTGATGCAGCATCAATTACAAACGCTGTAAAGTATGCTACTGCATCGTCAATGCCAAGTGCACGGATATTGTCCCAGGGAAAATGTGTTATTTGACGAAACTGCGTCCAGTCAGCTGAATCGACTTTCCATCGAGGGACGTATGTACGGCATTCATCCTGCTTTGTAAGGTTTAAAGCGATGATGATGATGATATATGTTGTTTTGTGGCGCAAGGGCCAGCTATGGCCAAAGAGCGCCAAGACGTGGTGTACTTACTGAATGAGCAATGGTATGATCAATGACAGTGGATAGGTGTAGGGTGGCTGTAAAGGGGCCTAAAATCCTGCGCACTAAAGGTGCGTAAAAGACAAAAATACTAAGATCATGACAATGACGTGATAGGGGCGCAATGAATATAATATAGTATAAAAAGTTGTAAGAGATACAAGGCACTACTGCCTCACAGGGATCCTTAGAAGCAAGGGCCTGGAGGAGAGTGCATTTCGAATATGCTGTCGCAGCAGCGTCCTCTGAAAGAGGATGCCACTACGAATCTCTCGGGCGAAAAACTTGCAAAATGTCGAGGTCGTTTAAAAAGGCTAAAACTGAATCGTGCGGAAATATCGGGTCATTATGTAAAACATCGCTGGGTGAAGGGGTATATTCTCTTTATAGGTTAGAAGAAAGTGCTTTTTTCTTTCAGGTTCTATTAGTGGACACTGTACTAGGATGTGAAGTACAGTAAATGCTTCCCCACATCTAGTACAGGTTGGGGGTTCGCCTCCAGACAACAGGTAATTATGCGTGCTGTAAGTGTGTCCTATTCTGAGCTTACAGAATAGGACATCATTTCTTCTAGATTTCGTGGTCGATGGCCAGTTTCCGAAATAGGGCTTAATTAAATGGAGCTTGTTATGAGTCTGGCCGTCCCACAAACGTTGCCCGTGGACTCGAAGTCTCTTACGTAGATATAACTTCATATCGGGTACAGGGACGGGCATGGATGTGTTGCCAGCTTTTGCCTCGATGGATGTGGCAAGCTGGTCTGCCAGTACATTTCCCTCGATGTCTCGGTGCCCTGGCACCCAGCACACCACAACATGCTGCCCAGACGCATAAATACTACATATGAATGAATAAAGCGATACTATTACTGGATTTTTGTGCCTTTTAAGAGGTTTTAAAGCTTTTACTACGCTCAGCGAGTCTGTGTAGATGATTGCTTTTGGTATTTTCGAGTCCTTGATGTGTTTAAGAGCCGACAGTATTGCATAAGCCTCTGCTGTAAAAATGCTCGTTTGTGGGTGCAGGGCGTCGGCATCTGAAAATGATGGGCCAACCGCTGCATAAGAGACGCCAGCATGAGACTTTGATGCATCGGTGTAAAATTCCGGACAGGAGTATTTATGCTGCAGTTCAAGGAAGTGCATTCGAATGTGTGTAACCGGGGCGTGCTTCGTAACATGTAAAAAGGACAAATCACAGTCTACAATCTGCCACTGCCACGGTGAGACCTGCAGAGTGGGTGTCATTAGACGATGTTCAAGGACTGGGACATCCATTTCCTCAGCCAAACTTCTCACACGCAACGAGAAGGGCTGTCTTACTGCAGGCCGGTTATGAAACAGGTGGGAGCTGGACAAATCATTTACAGTGGAATATGTGGGATGCTGACTGTCAGCGTTCACTCTGAGGAAATACATGAAAGCTGTGTAGGTCCTCTGCAAGTGGAGTGACCACTCATTGGATTCCACGTAAAGGCTTTCTACAGGGCTTGTCCTAAAGGCACCTGTAGAGAGGCGAATACCTAGATGGTGGACGGGGTCCAGCATCTTCAACGCGGTTGGGGTGGCTGACTGATAAATTATGGCCCCGTAATCTAAGCGTGTTCGTATGAGGCTTTTATACAAATTTAACAGACACTTCTTGTCACTACCCCATGTAGTGCGTGACAACAGTTTTAAAATATTCATTGTTTGCATGCACTTGTTTTTTAGATGTTTTAGGTGTGGTATGAATGTTAGCTTTGTGTCAAGAATTATGCCTAAGAATTTATGTTCCGTTTTTACAGGTAGATGCTGTCCTTGCAGGTCAATGTCGGGCTCGGGGTGCAGTCCTCTCTTTCTAGAAAAAAGGACGCAGGTGCTCTTTTGCGGATTTATGCAGAACCCATTCTCATCTGCCCATTTAGCCACCTTGTTCAGACCAAGCTGAACTTGCCGCTCACAGATTGCAAGGTTGCACGATTTAAATCCGATCTGTACATCATCGACGTACGTTGAATAAAACATGTTGCATGGGATGCATAGACGCAAGGAATTCATTTTTACAATGAAGAGAGTGCAACTGAGCACCCCACCCTGTGGCACTCCGGTTTCCTGCACGAAAGGTCGTGATAATGCATTGCCAACTCGAACACGGAATGTGCGATTCAGCAGATAACTTTCAATCACATTTAACATATTACCACGTATACCAAAGTGGGAGAGGTCTCTCAGTATTCCGAACCGCCACGTGGTGTCGTATGCTTTTTCCATATCGAGGAAAACAGAAAGGAAGAATTGCTTGTGGACAAAAGCCTCTCGAATTTGAGCCTCTATGCGTATCAGATGGTCAGTGGTAGATCGGCCATCGCGAAACCCATATTGGTATGGGTCAAACAGCTTATTTGATTCTAGAAAATGTATCAGACGGCGGTTTATCATCTTCTCGAAGACTTTGCAGATGCAGCTTGTTAGAGCTATGGGCCGATAACTCGATACGGACGATGGATCCTTGCCTTGCTTCAGGATAGTGATCACTATGGCCTCTTTCCAGGCAGAGGGGATCTCGCCAGAGGTCCATATGGAGTTATACAGACAGAGAAGGGTTTTCTTCGTTTCAGAGGGCAGGTTCTTCAACATTTCATATAGTATGCGGTCAGAGCCTGTGGTTGCAGCAGGCGAGTGATGCATGCAGTTCTGCTAGAGAGAAAGGCAAGTTGTATGGCTCGTTCCCGGTGCTCTTTCGGTCTAGTTTTTCTTTTTCTATTGCTGATTTGTATCTTTTAAACGCTGGAGAATAGTGCGACGAACTGGACACATGTTGAAAATGTGCACCCAGATGGTTCGCTTGGTCCTCCAGGTTGTCTCGCTGCGTGTGTACCAGGGGAGGTGGATGTGTTTGTCGTCCTCTTATTCTATTGACCCTGTTCCAAACCTTGGCCTCATCCGTGTATGAATTGATACTTGATAAGAATTTTTGCCAGCTGTCTCTTCTGGCTTGTCTGCGCGTTCTCCTACCTTGGGACTTAATTTTTTTGAAATTGACAAGGTTTTCAGCAGTAGGAGAATCGCGAAGCTGCCTCCATGCTTTGTTCTGCTGCCTACGCGCGTTCCGGCATTGTTCATTCCACCACGGAACACGGGGTTTGCTAGGAAGTCCAGTTGTTTGGGGAATGCACTTAGATGCTGCATCAATTAGGAACTTAGTAAAATACTCGACGGCACCGTCAATTCCGAGCAAAGACATGTCAGCCCACGAGATCGTACTGGTAAGTGTTTGGAATTTTTCCCAGTTCGCTGCCTCGACCTTCCACCGGGGGGCATGTGGTGGAGATACGTATTGTCTTTGTGCTCTCAGCAGTATTGGGAAATGGTCGCTCCCATAAGTGTTTTTTATAACTTCCCATTCAAGTTCAGGTAGTATGGATGGAGAAGCTATGCTGAGATCTATGGAGGAAAAGGTATTGTTTGCGAGACAATAATATGTAGCTTCTTTTTTGTTTAACAGACAGGCACCGGATGAGAAAAGAAAGTCCTCAATTAGACGGCCTCGTGCATCAATGCGAGAGTCGCCCCACAGACCGCTGTGCGCATTAAAATCGCCAAGAACAAGATAAGGTTCTGGCAATTCGTCTATGAATGACTGAAATTCATGTTTGTTTAGTTGGCAATGTGGGGGTATGTAAAGCGAGCAAATGGTGATGAGTCTGTTTAGGAGAACAAGTCGAACTGCCACTGCTTCGAGGGGCGTTTGTAGCTGCAAACATTGACATGCTATGCTTTTGTGAATTAGAATGGCAACACCGCCTGATGATGCGAGAGCATCATCACGACCTTTACGAAACGTAACATACTGTCGGAGAAAGTTTGTATGTGTCGATTTTAAATGAGTTTCCTGTACACACAGCACTTTTGGATTGTGTTCGTGGAGAAGTTCTTGCACATCATCGAGGTTCCTAAGAAGGCCTCTGATGTTCCATTGTATGATTTGTGTATCCATACTGAAATTAAATAGGTGCTGTGTGTACTATAAAAAAGGAAGTGTTGCCTTAGATTACAGAGCCCTTTCCAGGCCCTGTAACGCGGGATTTGTCCTTTCTGAAGCGGTCGAGGAAACCTCGCCGCTCCTTAGGCGCTTGGTGCGCCGTCGGGATGGGTGTGGTGTCCATTGCTTCTTGTGAAGCGCCGGACACGCGCTCTAGCGAGCGAGAAGTTTCGCGGGAAAGTCTCCCCGCGAAGGACGAGGCATTCGCGCCCACCAGCCCTGAGGTCGATGGGGCTGCCTTTGGGCCTGAGCTGCGCCGGCTGTTGCTAGCGCCAGCAGGGGCCGGTGAGGATGAGGCAGCCTTGACTGCACCCACCGTGGGAGCTGCTGGCGGGCCTGCGGGTTCGCTACGCGTAGCGCAGGCTGCCACCGAGGACTGTTGTTGTGCCGGCAACCCTACGGTAACCGGGCCTGTTTGCTGGTTGGGTGGAGTAGGCTTAGCACCTACCACCCTGGGGGCAGGGGCCACAAGCGACAGCTCACTGCGTGCGGGCTGTGCAGGTGGCCGTAGCCGCTGCGACGCTGCCCCTTGACGCGCCGCATCAGCGTAAGTGGTCGTGTGGAATGGTGAGCACCTTTTGCGTGCTTCCCTGAACGATATGTTTTCACGGACTTTCAGTGTTATAATTTCCCTCTCTTTTTTCCAACTTGGACAAGACCGGGAGTACGCTGGATGCTCAACATCGCAATTAACGCAGTGAGGTGTGGCCTCGCAATTGTCTGAGGCATGACCTTGTACTCCACACTTAGCACAGGTGAGTCGACCACGGCAGCTCTGCGAGCCATGGCCGAATCTTTGACATTGGTAGCAACGCCTAGGGTTTGGTATGTAAGGTCTTACAGCTATCTTTGTGTAGCCTGTCTCAATGGTTTGTGGCAATTCGCTCAGTTCAAAGGTAAGTATCAGATGTTTCGTCGGGATTTGTTTGTTGTCCCGTCTCATAACAATGCACTGCACATTCATGACGTTTTGCTCCTTCCATCCTTCCAATAGAATACGAAAATTACGAGGACATCAATAACCAATTTTGACCGACCTTGCTCATTGAAAGCCCGGACCACGATGCGTTTGCCAAAAATACACTCGGATATTGGGTAGTAACTTGCCGCATCATCTGTGGCTTTCGTTTGTCCTTTTCTTTCCTCTTTAGCTACCTGCTTTTATTTCTTTTTTGAAACGAAGCAAAACCCTCCTTTAATTTTGGGTGCAGAATAATTGTTGCCGCTGTGGAGGCAGTTAAATTACATATTTTCGTACTGATTTCTGCATTATTCCTCTATTATTCTACCTGTATGGTGTTTCGCGACCGCTGCATGGCCCGAGTACATATCACGATGTCTGCAATCATGGTTTTGTTCTTTCCTAGATCATCTGTCTTTCTGTGCGCAAAGCTTACTATGTCCGACTCCGCAACGTGTTTATTTGTCTTGTTTGACGCACAATATACAGTGACGTTTGCTTAAATACGTAGATTTATTGGAAACTTAGACGTACATTTACATATCTTGTTGCGAGGTGTTGTGTATACAAGCAGTGAACATTATTCCTAGCGACTCTTTTTTGCCCTTAGCGAGTTGTATCTTCGCATTTGTATATTCCATTCTGTCTTCGCATTTCTAATGTATATTTTGCAGAACTTCTACTTTTATGTGACTGCCACAGATACGAAGATGAGAGTATTGCCCTTCGGACGGCTTTGGGGCACTTAGACGACAGGTTTTTTACGGAGGAAAATATCTTGGGCGCGTGGCCTCGTGCGTCTGCTATGTGCAGGGCTACAAAGGCGCTGCTGTGTTTTTTGAAGTGCACAAGCCTGTATGACAGCCTGTGACGAAACTGAGCGATGAACGCTTAACTGTAAATGTGCAACGTGTGAACTGTGAACTTCTCTCTTCCTTCTCTTTCAATCCCTTCTCCCCCTTCCCCCGTGCAGGGTAGCCTACCGGGCTCAGCATAGTTAACCTCCTTGCGTTTCCCTTATGACTTCTCTCTCTCTCTCTCTCCTACTTTTTATTTGTACTCACTGTTGCGAGTATAATCTCGGTGTAATTACAATACACGACCGGTAACAGCTGCTCCTGCGCAATCTATTGCAACGAGGGACAGCGTCATTGAGGTTTTTTTCCTGGCCGTTGCATATGTGCAAAAATGTAAACAAGGTTCTTGAATGACGAAGATTCAGCAAAATATTTGTCCTCAACTTATTCATTAGATGGCCTTTACGTTCTTCATATCAGCTGTATACACTGCTTTGGTGGTTTCGAACTGATATAGTTCTAATGTCCGTGTGATATTTTCTTTCCTTATTAAATAGACAAAAAAACGCGGCCGCATTATATCAGTTATTTCTGCCAGAATTTTTAGGACATACGAATGTATTCTTTTTTGAAAAAATACATATTTTACTTGACAGTGCGTAGCGTTCAATAATTCGTTTGCAGCATCTAATATACAATGGCATTGGCAATGCAGTTATTATTCATGTATTTGATCCCTCGACAAATTCTATAAGGAGGCCGCGCTGCAACCTCAGCCCCCCCCCGAACAAAACTTCTGGCTACGCCACTGAGGTTAGCCACACAAGGTTAACCCTTGCCACCGAGAAGATAGGAAGTAAATAGAAGATAAGAGAAGACAGGACAGTAATTTAAGGGTGGTATAAAGAAAAAAGAGCGTGGAGATGAGGACAGGAAAAGGTGACTGCCGATTTCCTCCAGGTGGGTCAGTCTAGAGGTGCCGTCTATGTGAAGCAGAGGCCAAAGAGGTGTGTTGCCTCCGCTGGGGGGCCTTAAAGGTCCAAACACCCGGCATTAACTCAACCTCCAGGATCCCCCTTTCCCCAGACACGGCAAAGCCACGCACAACTACGCGTGGGAGGGTCCAACCCCCGTGTGCTCAGGTACGTGGTGGCGCAACTCACCAAACGCCTGCTGGCGCAGACGCCCCTGCGGGGCTTGTTCAGACCAAGCTGAATCTGCCGCTCACAGACTGCGAGATTGCAGGAGGCGAAACCTATCTGTACATCATCGACGTATGCAGAATAAAACATGTTTCTTGGGATATACAGACGCAAAGAACTCATTTTTACGATAAAGAGAGTGCAACTGAGCGCCCCACCCTGTGGCACTCCAGTTTCCTGCACAAAAGGTCTTGATACAGCATTTCCCACTCGAACACGGAAAGTGCAATTAGATAAATAACTTTCTATGACATTTAACATGTTACCACGTATACCAACGTGCGAGAGGTCTCTAAGTATTCCAAACCGCCACGTGGTATCCTAGGCTTTTTCTATATCAAGGAATACAGAGAGAAAGAACTGTTTATGGACGAAAGGTTCACGAATTTGCGTCTCAATACGTATCAAATGGTCGGCGGTGGATCGACCTTCTCGAAACCCGCATTGGTACGGGTCAAGCAATTTGTTTGATTCGAGAAAATGTATTAGTCGGTGGTTAATCATTTTTTCGAACAGTTTGTAGAGGCAGTCTGTTAGTGCTATAGGGCGGTAACTCGAAGCAGACGATGGGTCCTTGCCCTGCTTCATTATAGGAACGACAAGGGCCTCTTTCCAGGCAGAGGGGATCTTGCCGGAGGTCCATATAGCATTGTATAGGGAGAGAAGATTTTTGTTTCATGAGGAAGGTGTTTCAGCATTTGATAAGCTATGCAGTCAGAGCCTGGCGCAGACTTGTTGCAACAACTAAGTGATGCATACAGCTCAGCGATGCAGAATGGCTGGTTGTATGCCTCGTTTCCGGTACCTTTTCTTTCCAGTTTCTGTTTTTCTATTGTAGCCTTGTGCCTTTTAAATGTTTGGGAATAATGAGATGAGCTGGCCACATGTTCAAAATGTGCTCCCAGGCAGTTTGCTTGGTCTTCCAGACTGTGGCCTTGTGTGTTTACCAATGGGAGTGAATAAGTTTGTAGCCCTTTCATCATATTAACTTTCTTCCAGACTCTGCCCTCGTCTGTATATGAGTTTATGCCTGATAAAAAATTTTTCCAACTTTCTCTCCTGGCCTGTCGGCGCGTTCTTCTGCCCTCCGATATAATTTTCTTAAAATTGACAAGATTTTCCGCAGTTGGGGAGTCGCGTAGCAACCCCCACGCTTTGTTCTGTTTCCTACGAGCGTTCCGACATTCCTCGTTCCACCCCAGGCAGCACGACAGCACTGGGCCAAGCATGGTCCAATGCTCGCAGAAATTGGTACGAACTTTGGCCCAATCCTGGCATCATGGCAAAGTGCAACCCGATCCAAGGTTCACCCACTGTTCGAGCCAAGATTGGCCGTACAGTTTGCCATTGTAGAATCCAATGTTGTTCAAGCATAGAGCCAGTGCACAGCCATCCTGTATCCAGTCTTTCAAGAACGTCCAGTGCTCAGCCATTCTGTATCCAACATGTTTCAAGAACATCCAGTGCTCAGCCATTCTGTATCCAATGTGTTCCAAGAATACCCAGTGCTCAGCCATTCTGTATCCAACGTGTTTCAAGAATACCCAGTGCTCAGCCATTCTGTATCCAACGTGTTTCAAGAATACCCAGTGCTTAGCCATTTTGTACCCAATGAGTTTCAAGAAAATCCGGTGCTCAGCCATTTTGCATCCAGTGTGTTTCAAGCATAGCCTGTACTTAGCCATTCTGTTGCTTGTATGCTAGCTTACTGCCTATACAATTAGTAGCGAAGGAAATGTGATGGAAATAAGTGCGGGAAGGAAACTTCCTGCAGACACACGCAAAGCGTAAACGAAAATATAATTTATTTAGTATACTATTTACAGTACTAATTTACTATTTACAATACAATTCTTGAACTGATGCAGGCATCAGTAGGGGTGCTCAGCTCCAGGGGCAGCAGCAGGAGGAGGGGCAGGAGCGGCAGGGGCTGCAGCAGGTGAAGGAGCAGGGGCAGCAGCAGCCGGACAGGAGGGGCCGACGGTGGACTTGCCAGGGACCTGAGGGCAAGGGTGGGGCAGGGAGAGGGCAGCAGTGGGCAGGCAATGATTCGTGCCCTGAAGGGAGGGATCATCGGGCTGCTCTGCTGCAAACGTTGCTGTGAAACGCCTCTTCCTGCCACCACCACTGTCCACAGACCCTGGCAACCACTTAATGAAGTCCTGTGCTTGTGTCAGGTCGACCCCCCCCCCCTTTTCGCACAGATGACATCTGCACACAAACATGCAAAGACCACAATTAGTACATACAGCATGCACCGTAAAGATCACCCACAATAGAGCAGGCAAACACATTCAACAAAAGAAAACCTTCAAGAGACTTAGTGAAATAAGTTGCTAAGTCTTAAGCACACAGTTTATCTGACAGAATTTGCAACCGCAGCCAACCTTATTGAATCCGAGGTTCACAGCATGCTCAGCGGCGAAATGCAGGATACGCAAAGTAATTCTGCGGATAATTAAATGCTATCGCCTTCCCCGCCATGAAAACTCTTGATACATTTACAGGATTTTGATCCCTGTTGCCTTCGTTGACATTCTTGTTTTTTCACCCTAACATAGCGTTAACGTTATCAGTGATGATCACACCATGTCTTTACTAACCGAGACATAGTCAACTGTCTCACCCGCTGATGCTAAACGTGTAAGCTGCCTGGTGTGATGCAATTCATCGACATGCTCGTCAAGCAATTCACCTAAGCTGCCATTGGTGCTAGTGCAGAGCACACTTTCGCAATTTCTGCAAGGGCAGTGGTGACCGAGTATGTGGCTTTCATTGTAAAAAATGAAATCAGCCAACAGGGACGCCCAAATTTCTTCGTTGTAGAAGTTGACAATTTATATGAAAGACACGATTTTGGCAAGGACAACCTCTTGTTATGCAAGCCATTTCGCTGTAGAGGAGTTCGGCTGTACACACAATACTTCAACAATGCAAAAGGATGACTGAGGAAGCTTTACCTGTGACTATCCGGCATAACTTCAAATTGATGAATGCCCTCTTCCCCTTCCTGCTATGAAGGCTGTAAAGCACTTGGACGGGGTGCGCCATTACAGCCTTCCTGGCATACGATGCCACCTCGCGCAGTGACTTCCCTCCTATTTGCAGGAGGTGCTTGCGCTGCAAAAGACAAAAATTGCCAGAGATGTGGAAATGAGCATTGTATGCGGCAATGTTTTCAAGTTGAAAAATCTACCCAATACTACCAGAATATAATTTATTGCCAAGTGAAGTGAATTTTTAGCTGAGTGCAAAGCAAAACATTTTTGCTGAAAGAGGTTTGTGACGCAATGCCCTTTAATTGTAAATGTGCTCTACAACACCTTAGCGTTACTGGAATAAACACAAACACGAAGTGCATCAGTTCTTGTCTGTTCTGTGCATTTCATGTTTGTGTTTCATAACCCTTAGCACAGTAACTATGTTTCATAGTAACTACCTCTCCAAGCTTTCACTATCACTTGTAAGCGCACCAACTCTACTCCTATGCAAATTCCCAATGCATAATTAGGGGATGTGACATTAGAGTGCAGGAAAGCCAGAGCTACATACGTGTGGCACAAAACAGCTTAAAGGCATACTGACATGATATTTTCAGACCTTCACATTTTGAGTTAAAGCGACTGACAACCAGTTTTTAAAGACGTAGTTTTGTGGTAACCAAAAGTTGACCCTCAGCAATGTTTGCACCTGCAGCTTCGCAAATTGTGAAAGCAGCCTATCATTCTGCTTCACAGGAGTGAGTGCAACTGCAGTTAACTGCCTACATTTTGGCCTTTTCAACCACTTTTGAATATATAAAGCTGGTACAATAAGTTTGCATTGTCGTACAGACCTTCTTACATTTGTACAGCGTTTTCCCCCCAAATACACACCTACATCATGGCTGCCTGGCCCCCGTTATCATTATTCTGTCGATAGACTTACCAAGCCAACTCATCAAAAACAAAGGCAGTGCCACTTTCACTACAAACGAAGGCTTATCAGCATATTGTAAGGTGAAAAAATAACAGAAAAATGTGGACTGCATTTCAATACTAATAAGAATACCATGAAACCCATACAATAATAGAAAGCCATGTGATAGGCCTCTTATTCATGGTAAATAAGGAACAGTGTCCTGAAAGCGTAGGGAGACGTAGACACACCCCAAGTGCGGACTTTCAACTGGTAAGTTTATTGAATGAACGAGTTCATGAACAGTTGAACTGCACATACACCTGGAAGGCAGTGAACAATTTATGACATGCATTCGTGGTTAGATCAGGTGATAATAAACAATAATGAATTAACAAAAATAAAAACCATCGCGCTGCTCCACTGTCAACGATTTGCGTGGTCTAAAAAGGAAATTTCTTCTAAGAAGACTATTGCAGGCTGACTAATGCAACCTGGTCCTGCTTTCTGTATTCTATAGGCCTCGCAAATTTCATGCGTCAATTGGTCTGTGAGGCGAAAAAGAATCTCGGTCCGACAGAATTCTGCAGTGCACTCTCAGTCATGGCAATGCATTGCGAAATACAAGGCGCAAACAGTGCATTTTGGTGCTCCCTGAGGCCCACGTTTACACACTGCCCCGATTGTCCCACGTACACTCGGCCACAGGTGAGGGGGATCCTGTACACGATTGCAGTGGCGCAAGGCAAACACACATGTTAGTGTGCCTTACAAGGCAGACGCTACCTACTTTCTTTCTGGCTGAAAAGAACAAAACAAATCTATGCCATGCCACGATCCCCCCCTTCAACCTGTGCGAACGCTAGTGGATGTATGGCTAACGGCTTGCTTCTTGGTGCCGCATCTTTACTCTCCAAACTTTACTCTTCGCACAAGCTTTCCTTAAGACGCCAATAGCATGCTGTCTTGTGGAAAGTTTGTGCAAGAATTGAATCATGCTATGGACACTAGCGTTCGCACAGGTTGAAACAAAAATAGGGGGGGGGGGATCGTGGCATGGCATAGATTTTTTTTTCAGCCAGAAAGTGGGTAGCATCTGCACAGCAGTTACAAAATGTGTGGAGAAAGGTGCAAATGCAAAAAAAGTCTGCCCTGTAAGGCACACTAATATGCGCGTGCCTTGCGCCACTGCAATCGTGTACAGCATCCCCCTCACCTGTGGCCGAGTGTACGTGGGACAATCAGGGCGGTGTGTAAACGTGCGCCTCAGTGAGCACCAAAATGCACTGTTTGCGCCTCGCTTTTGGCAATTCGGGTGCACTGCAGAATTCTCTCAGACCGAGAAGCTTTTTCGCCACACAGACCAATTGACTCATGAAATTTGCGAGGCCTATAGAATACAGAAAGCAGGACCAGGTTGCATTAGTCAGCCTACAATAGTCTTCCAAGAAAGAGAAATTTCCTTTTTAGACCCCGCAAATCGTTGACAGCCGAGCAGTGTGATGTTTTTTTTTAATTCAGTCTTGTTTAGTATCACCTCATCTAACCACGAGTGCATGTCATGAATTGTTCACTGCCTTGCAAGTGCATGCACAGCTCAAGTGTTCATAAACTCGTTCATTCAATAAGTTTTCCAGCTGAAAGTCAGCACTTGTGGTGTGTCAAGTCTCCCTTCGTCTACGTTTTCAGTGCGCTGTTCCTTATTTACCATGAATCAATACCAAGTTGTTCCAGTTTGCCCTCCTCTTCAGGCCACTTATGCATCTTCATGTTTTTGCCATGTGGCGCGCCAAGGGTCATTTTTCACAACTTTTGGGGAAGAATTAAAAATATAAATCCCCATTTAATGAGAAAAACATGGCTTATTTTAACCAGTAGGATAGGTCATTTTTGCACAAGCGGTTTTCTCAATTCATGTTCCGAGCAGTTGTCTGTCCCTTTACGTGAAGCTTCCGGACTCTAAAACCCCAGAAATATACTAGCAAACCCCAGAGTGCACTAAATACCTCATTTATACTAGTTTTTCTACAGCCAGGTTTCGTTTAGCTTTCTCCCTCTCATAACATCATGGCACAGAAGGCAACCACGTAAGACATCGGAAGGTTTGACACTTGCTTCGACTTGCTTGTCGAAAGGATGTTTTGGCTTCTACACAGAAGCCTTGTTCACTACACAGAAGCCTTGTTCACTGACTATTATTGATTTCATTTAGCTACAACAGGCATATGGCCAACGACTATGTCAGTGAACAAGTCTTCATGGGGAAGGCAGAACATATAACCCCTTCAACAACACTATTTTGGTCTGCATTACATTCATTGTGGGTTTAAACTGGGTGGGAAAAAGCCTGTCAAAAAACAAAACGGATGGCAACCAAGGTGAAAAAACATTAAACAATGCTATTTCCCCTTCACGGGAGCCATGTTCTCTCTATGGCCAGCATCTGTTTTTGCCATGAATGTTCAATGCAATGGTTCGAGCTGTTCGCAATTTGACCAACTTTCCCAACCCTTGTCATTACGGCATGGAAAATGGGGCACCCCCATTACAATACCGTATTTACTCGAATAACGAACGCACTTTTTTCCTTTGAAAATATGCGCAAGTTGGGGGGGGGGGGTGCGTTTATTATGCAGGGTAAAATTTTGAATGATTTGTTTTGAATGATTTGTTTGAACGAAAGCCGCATTTCGTCCGCAAGGCGAACCATCGATTGCGATAGCAAATGCGCAGAGAGCTATACAAAGTAAGGATAGTAGTTCTATCACCCGTATAAACTTCCAAAGTAATTTAACCAGCATGGTGTCAGCGCGCACAGGCAAACATGAACCAATCACACTCGATGACCGCGGATACTCACAGTCGAAATGCTGGTGTGAGGAAGCGCTGCAGCAACAGCGAGCGAAGTGACATTCATGCCATGTATCACTTCAACGCAAACTGAGCGGCGATAACGGAGTACGCTCAAAAGTATAAGCTGCCGTCGCACCTAGACTCAGCCTCCGACGCAGATCGTTTTCAAGATAGGGCACGTCCGGCCCCGTGCAATGTGCAGTTGCTGTGCCGCCTCCCTCCCCTCCCAACGGCGCCATGCACACGACGAATTACGGCGCGTTTCTTACCCGCTTTCTTCCCTCCAACGCGGGATAAAGCCGCGATC
Source organism: Dermacentor silvarum (assembly GCF_013339745.2). Taxonomy (NCBI): domain Eukaryota; kingdom Metazoa; phylum Arthropoda; class Arachnida; order Ixodida; family Ixodidae; genus Dermacentor; species Dermacentor silvarum. The sequence continues at coordinate 143,065,847 of NC_051160.1, read as the reverse complement.
ATTGGCGCCGACTTCAAAAATGCACCTGGAGTGTCCATATGATGCTACCGCTATAAAAGTAGGAGACACACGTACAATTCAGCGTCTGATACAATCGTACCCACTGAATGCCATATCGGACGCCGCATCGTACTGTGTCTCTCCTACTTCACGGCAGCAAGTTCAGGGTGTGTTTATTTCGCGGGAGAAAAAAAATTTTGAAATTTTGACGACGAAAGTTGGGGGTGCGTTCATTATGCGAGCGTGTCCATTACATAAGTAAATAGGGTATTTCACTTATTCAATATGAAGGGCATAAATTCTCTTACATAATGTAGAATAGTGGTAGATAAAACAAAGCACAGAAAAATCAGAGTAGTGGAATAAAAAGTAACAGGGGCCACAGGGTATGTGGGTTTACATTCTTAAAGTAACTGCTAGTGCTCTAGAAAATGCTTTGAACCATTGCATGAAACTGGATAGTTTAGGAGTTTGTTTCATGTGCTTGTAGCACAAGAAAAAAAATGTTAGTGCAATGAGGCGATTCGACAACAGGTACACTAGACTTGCTGCAAATGTGGTTTTCATTACATATCCGACTGCAATGCAATTTTCAAACTCTATTATTTAGAAAACAAAACTGTAGATTAAAATGAGGTAAATACAGTATATACAGAACATCATTGCACCCCTTTTCCTGTACTGTGTCCCACTTGTTTGCACTGCTATTTATCATTCACGATGTGCCAACTCGTCTAACAAAAAGAATTTATTCACAAGTGCTCTACATTGTGTCCTTCTATAGAAAGCTGCCACAGTTTGCATTTTATATCAGCAATAGATTTTTATTAACTTAACGATTTACTCCTGCTTCATGAATGTATCTCTACGGAGAGCTGTTGGAAATCACCGATTCAGCAAGCCACTATGGCAGCTCAGTGCCTATGGCGTTGCGGTGCTGAGCTCGAGGTGAAAGATTTGATTCTGGCAGTCAGGGTCACATTTCGATGAGGTCTCATTGCAAGAACACTAGTGTACGCTTAGATGCATGTTAAAGAAACTAAGGTCCAGTCCAAATATGTCATTAGAAACTATACAGCAGGGAACAAATTATTTCCATGAACTCTTTAGTGTGTGCAATGCAAAGTTCCTTCACATAGAACCCACACCATGTTTCATGAAACAGCACAGAACTTCCACATGTTACATAGCCTCATAATTACAAATAAAAGGGCAGTACAAACCAAGGTGGCAGCCACAGCCTCATCCCGCACGGCTGCCTCTAATTCTTTAATATTGTCGGCAGGTAGCCGAGGAAGAACTGGAGGCACCGTCGACAAGGCAGGCTGAGACACTGCACGGGTCTTGTTAAGAGGCTCAGTTTCATCCAGCCTCTCAGACACGACCCGTACTTCATGCCTCAGCTGCACCCGCAGCAGCATCGCTGAAATACAAAAATATTTACTTCCCAGCAGAAGCGGTAGATTTATGGCATATTTGGTTGTTTCAGAGCACTCTGGTAAATGCAAAGTATCAGGATTTGTACAGGTCTCGGTGACAAACATTCATAGGTATTTAAAGACTTTCAAGGGTACCTCCAGCAATAGAAGGAGAGGTGGAACCATTCTATTGTGTCCTAATGGGGAGTACCATATTTTCTGGTCTATAAGTCGCATCTTTTATAAGACTCAACCCCTCAAACCGGCAGCTTTTCCAGAGAAAACCTTTTGCATGCACTTCGACTTGCCACTTTAGCCTGAAGCTGTCACCTCTAGCTTCCTGGTCAGCCCAGTTGGCAGAGCGACTGCTCTGTAAATGTAACCCTGCTCCAAGTTTGCCTTCCCCTTCCACATAAGCATGAGCATAAAAAAACAAAAAACACTAGCAATTACCCGACAGATCCGTGGTGTCCACAACCAACTCGCATTCCGCCTTCTTGACCCTCCTCTTTGCCTTGTCATAAGTGCCTTTGAACAAAGTAAAAATATTCAAAACAGATTATAATAGACACTAGAACGACAAGCAACCTGTTAAGCTGTGCAGGCTACATTCAACGGACAAATGTCACGAATAAGATATTTGTGACCTCTGTGAATGCCCAAAGCAAACTGCGCAGACATTGTGAACAAGCTGGCACAGCTTTGATGACGTCAAAGTATCAGTGGTACAAGTTAACATAACTCAGGAACTGTAGAATGCCACTAATGAATTAGTTTGTCATTGTTTTTATATTCTTTGCAAGTTTTCAGTTGCACCCACCGCCACCAACAGTCAATGTTATGACATATGGGAGACAGTCAAGCACCTGCAAATCTCAATAAACAATGAATCATTTATTATTACAAACCCCTTTCAATGCAAACATGCAGATTGCATTTGGTATAACTTGGGATGGCAACATTCAAACTGGCCAAAAGGTGCAAGCCTCTTGATGCACAGTTTTTAAAGTTAGATGTTTAACAAACTATGCAACCTTCTAAGGCAGGTTTACACCTGCAAGATATCAGCCATAAAATGGCAAGAGTGCAGTTAATATTCAAGCTATTCCTAATTTTACAGATGTAGGCATTGCAAGCTAGGCGGGGGAAAATTATGCATACATAATAAACAGCGAAGGCTTGATTACTTTCCTGTATGTGCAACAATGGTGCTTGTCAACAATAATTGCAACATTTTCAACAGCTATACCAGAGTGCATCATACACAAACTTATTAAAGAAAAACGGGGGGGGGGGGAGGCAAACGAACCTGTGTTGGTCCTGACCACCGTGGTCTTAAAGGGACACTAAAGAGAAAAGTACTTCTGCATCAGTAAATTACTGTTAAGTCTACACAAACAAAGTGCATGTTCTTTGGAGTTTGGTTGAAAAAGTGCTAGTATTCGTGATGCACGCCATCCAAGTAGCAAAGCAATGAGCCAACTTTTTATTTGTTCTAATTGTCAAGATGTTAATTTGGGAGATGAGCATCATAAGTGACACCAAAACAAACCGTTTCCAGTGAGGAACACATTGTGTGCTTATTTTTTGCGGTAATGAACCCCCCCACCCCATGAAATTTGAAAAAGATCATGTGCATGGAATTGCAGGGCCCTGAAACTGTCTTAGTGGGTAAGCAAGCTGGCCCTGTCATTGACAATAACATAAATATTCTTTACACAATGCACCAACAGCTCCCCAACAGCTCCTCGGAACTGGTTTTGGCACGTAAAACCCCAGAAAGGACAGTTAACTTTCCCCGCTGAGACTGTTGGATGGCACAGCAACCTTTTGCACACGAGTGCATTGACGCATGGCAGTTTTCATACTTGCAGGCTTCTCTCCACGAGAAAAAAAAACATGATGTGCACCTTGCTAGAAGCATGTCACTCTAATATATCATACAACTTCCTGATCAACACCCTAACAGATAGATGACTAAATTAAAAGCGTTAGCTATAACTAATTAGGTGCCAAGGGCTAATAAATTACTGGCCATTTCTCAACTGGACTCTGAATAACATGCACTTGGTTTTATTTGTGTAAAATTATCTGTGTATTTTTAAAGCTTGTTACGTAACAGCTGGGACACTATACCATCAGGGTTTTTTTGTTACAGAGGGTAGTGGTCACAGGTACAAGGATTAGGTACAACACAATGTCATTCCTACTTATCCAATGTTAGCTGTTGCAATAATACGAGAAAAAAGAACCGTATTAATGCGACACAATATTAGGTCAAAACAAAAGGAAAGCGTGGTACAGTAATTGGTACATTTAGCATATGAGCACTTATTACAGCCATGAGACAGTGAAAGGGCTGCAACAATACATTGCAGTTACTGCCCTCATAAACTCATAATCTTGAACTTAAACTGTTTGAATGAGATGACAATACTACTCTTTTGATTTACTTGGTATATACGAGTTCAAGGTACAAGTTCAACAGTCAGTTAAGACAGCTGAGCATAAGATTAGCGGTGATATGTACGTCAAACTTCTACAGGGTGCTGAATAATTTCGCTGCACCTGTTCGAAAAAAGGTTTTGCACTCATCACTGCACTGTTCTTGCTCAAGTTTTGCAGAACGATCACATTTTGGGGTCGCCTTCGTTGAGTATGACACTTACCACAGTTATTTGCCTGGTGCTTTTAGAAAAAAAAGTGAGAATCTGCCTTCACTTGTGGGGATGTGACCTGCTGCAACGAGAGCACTAGCATAAACTTGTGTCGCTGCCTGCTGTAGAAAGCAGCTGGTCAGGGAGGTTTGCCACATGTTTCAGGAGCAGGCAACATGCGGCAAACCTCCCTGACCAGCTACTTAATGAAACTTAACACCCATGAATTTTGTATATGTAATGAAATTTCAGTCTCACGAAGAACAAAAATCCTCTGTGTGGAAACGCGACTGTCACGAATAAGCAATTGGTGCAAAAGTTAGGTGCAGAACTATTACTACTGACGTAAACCACCTCATGAGTTGGCGAGAAGCGTTTTGACTGCTGCACATTATCTCATAATTTCTGCCTAAGGAAACTGGCATGACATCAGAATCGCCGCGCGTATAAGGAGCCATTCTGTGCCTAGTCTCCGCGTCTAGTACGGGGCACGCTGCAACTGATAAGTTTTTTTCTATGCACCGAATCTGTTTTAGAGCTTTTGCTAAAGATCCACGTGTGCCACAAGCGCTCCGCTATTTACATGCGCCGTTTGATTCATGTGGTCGATCCACTGCATAAGGCTGGAGCTTTCTGTGCAAGCATGCGAAATCGGCGGTTTCATTAGAGCATGTATCCTTTTGCACGAGGTACAATTAAGCTCGTCTCCCGTGGAGAGCAAAGCTAGCGGAAGGCGGTGAAAGTTTAGGCTAAGTTGTGAACAACACGTGGCTGAAGCGAAGTGTTACATGATCTCATATTGTGGCATTAACACACACCACTCGTACTGGACGAACAGGGAGCCATTAGACCACGCCGAGCACTAAAGAAGTCTCTTAGATTATTTTTCAGGTGCTTTAATGTTCGCATAGAATCCACATGGCTTTGTTTGGCACCACCGCAGCAGTGACGTCGGAATTTCTCGCGAAAACGGCTAACTTATTTCCTGGCCGGCACGGTTGCGTGTAGACTCCGCTGCCCTAAACGATGCAGGAGATGAAGTGCTTGTGGCCAGGTAACACGCGCATAGATCCCCGACAGACCTCATTCAAGATCTATAGTGTAGCTATATCGCGCAAGTCGTGCATGAAATTTACGCCCAGCGTCTTTCTGCGCCTCAAAAAAAGCGGTCTAGTCAATGCCATTCGGCGAAATGCGAAAACACCCGTGTGCTTAGATTTAGGTGCACGTTAAAGAACCCCAGGTGGTCCAAATTTCCGGAGTCCCCCACTACGGCGTGCCTCATAATCAGAACTGGTTTTGGCACGTAAAACCCCATAATTTAATTTAATTTTAATTAGTCAATGCCATTCCGGAGTATATAACATGCGCGCATGATTGAACTCATCTCGAGCGCACGTAGTACGCGACCGATCGGCCTAGCCACACGTGCGCTCGCTGCATATTTGGCACACGCCATTAACTACGCAAATACTCGCACACGACGTTGACCCGTAGATGAGAATGCACATAAGGTACAATCACGACAAGAAAACTCTCGTATTAAAAAATGCATACTCACGCACACGTTGACTTCAGTCTCCTCGGTTACCACGTTGCGCACAAGGCAAGGCTGTCGTCGATGGCGATGGCGATGGCGCAAATTCCGGGACGAAAGGAGAGAGAGGAAATCGAGGAACCGACGCTCTCTTTTTTCTTTTTTTTTTTGAGTCACCTCTCGAATCGCCAGTGCAAAAGTACATTATTATTTAATTAATTACGGCGGATGATACGCAATAAAAACAAGCATACCGGGAAGCGCGTTCAAGTCGCATGGGTCGCACCAGAATCATTGAATGACAAAAACGAAAAAAAATGTATACTAATGTTTGTATTAATTCGATCCGCAATGCGGCTTTCCGTGGCTGTAGAGTGTACTAGTGGCTGCTTCGGGTGGTGTAGGTGAATCGAACGTAGCTTTGAGACGTTCTATTCACCTGTATTAACAGCTCATTCGTTTCAGCGGTGCAGCAATGGCGCCTTTGAACACCCTATGAGAAATCCGCCGTTCGTTTCAAAATATACAGGAAAGGTGCAGGGCTGGTTCGCGATTTTGCTGCGCCCTTTCTACTGTCGGTGCCGACTTTGTGCAGTCGTGCATGTACAGTGTCCTAGAATGTACACATACCTTATATTCTAATACACTGTGGTACAGGTGCGAAGCAGCAGCGCAGCAGACGACACAGCACACATGCACAAGCGCCGTTAAAACCCAGCTTACGGCTATCTGCCGTGTCTAGGCAAGCGCGGGTATACTAACGTCTCCGAAGCCGATTACACCAGCAGCTCAAGACCTATTTAACGCAAGCCGTGCACATTGGTGGGACAAAACACACACCTGCACCGGGTCAGCACTTCGGCATTTGTTTCGTGTGCCGCGCTTTTCGTGAATCGGTGCGCGAACTGGTTCACAGTGGTGCAGGCGAATCGAACGGGCCTTTAAAAAATCCGTTCGCTTCATGGAAGAACGCAAAAAAAAATGTCGCAGTTTCGCCCGAAAGGCGAAGCATCAATGGCGATAGCGAATTAGCAGAGAGCTATTCGGAGTAGGGATAGTAGCTTTATCGGCTGCATAAAGTTGGACACATTCACTACTAACTGAATTAACAAGCGTGGTGTCAGCGCGCACAAGCACACATGAATAAATCACACTCGATGACCGCAGACAACCACTGGCAGCAAGCGCAGCTGCCGCAGCGAGCGAGCAAAGGTTCGTGCGGTTTATCGCGTCAAGGGAAAACTGAGCGGCCGAATGCACAGCATACAAAGGTCATAGCCGTTTGGAGGTCGCTTGCAAGATACGGTGCGCGCGACAACACCGGCAGCCCGTACCGGCGCAAACGTAATAAAGAACCAAGCGCTAAGTACATGAACGCATTTGTTGGCAGAGTAGAAGCCGCCTCTCCCCCCCCCCTCCCTTCCGCGCTTCCTTCCCGCTTTGCTCCTTTCGCGTGGAAGATTGCGTCGCCAGTTCCCCTTGCGCCCGGTTGCAAGATTTTATCGCCCTTGGACTTTATACGGAACCTCACGCCGATGACGGCAGAAATCTGCTTGAAGTGTCCATATAATTGCTATCGCAATAAAAACTTCCTTCATGGAGGAAGAAATTTTTCTTCCTCCAGGAAAAAATTTTCTTCCTCCATGGTTCGATTCAATTCGGCTCATGCGTTGGCAGGTCGGCTGCTCCTTGCTGTGACTGACTGCCCCACTGCACTGCTGCTGTCCAAGCTTTCGCCTCGCCGTCGTCTTGCGTTTTTCGGCACGGGCTACAGCATTGCGGTTTTGGCATCTGACTCATCCCTCTCGCTCATCATGCCCTCCAAGTGGAGGAAATGTCGAGTCGTAAGAAAGGAATACAACAAGATAATGAATGAGCTAGGACTCGCGCAGCTTGTTGGCCTTCCTTGTCCAACGACGAAGCTGCAAGCTTCACCTCTGCCGACAGTTCTCGTGTAGAGCGACTTTCGCCTCCGAAGCCGGGAACCAGCAGACAATTGTGAAGTTCAATTTCCATGGATGACGGTGGTGAGCCTCCGTTCAAACGGTTGAACGAGCGTTCGAGAAGTGAAGCCTTTGTTGACGACGTCTGTAGACAAGAAGCTCCTTTTGTAGAATGCCAATCAGATAGTGCGGGTACGTCCTCATGTGAGCTCAGCGACTGATAGCAGCTCAAGTGACAAAGGAGGTCCCCAAGGTAGCGATTCAAGTGATGAGTCTGATGACTTTCTCGCTTCAGACAGCTTCACTGGGCCCGATGAGGGAATAGCCTTCACTTGTAGTCTAACGCTCTCTCATGTACTTTCCGAACAACTGTCTGCAAGTGAAGAGCTTGCTGTAATTGCTTCCAAACATAATATGATGCATGCATGCATTAACGATGTCCTCGATTTCTGCCGGCGAAGAGGCATCTCTGACCTTCCAAGAGATGCTAGGACAGTTTTGAAAACTGAGCGCAAAGCTCAGGTGGAGCAAAATGGTTCATTTGTGCACTTTGGCCTTGCAGAAGGAATTCGTCAAGTGTTGCAGCCGGGGCAAGTAGTTCCAAGTGAACTGAAGCTACAAGGCAACATTGACGGAGTCCCTCTTTACAAAAGTAGCCAGCTTGCCTTTTGGTCCATTTTGTGCCGCATAAAAATGTGGAGGCATCACCGCCATTTCTTGTCAGTGTGTACTGTGGTGCAGGGAAGACGCTATGTCTGCAGGATTACCTAGAGCCATATGTGCAAGAAGTCTCCGACCTAACCTCTGAGGGGTTAAGCATAGGAGGTGCTCATGTTCGGGTGAGCATTGGAGCCATGGTTTGCGATGCTCCTGCAAGGATGATGATGATTATTGTTTATTGGCGCAAGGGCCAGGTGTGGCCAAAGAGCGCCAGGACGATGGTAATGGCTTGTTAGTGGTATATTAATAGTCAATTATATGAAGGTTAGATGTGGCATGGCTTAAATGGGCCTAAAAGCAGTCGCTGTAAAGTGCGTAAAATCTATACGTAATAAAATTATGGCAATGACTAATGATGTGTACTATAGACATGAACAATACATTGCGAAAGAATGATATGACTTCCAAAATATTGCAGATGCAAGAATTAGCCAGAAGCACAAGTTCCTAAACAGAGCCCTTGAGACACAAGGGCCTGGAGGCATGTGCTATAAAAAACAATCACAGCAACATCCTCTGGAGAGAGGATGCGCTACGAACTTGTTGGGCTAATAACATGTAGCACAACATCATTCAGGAATGCGAGGACTGCTTTGGTGTTAAAGAGCGGTTCTTTACCGAGAAACATAGTGGGATGTAGAGGGACATAATAGCGATATGCTAGAGGAAAGTGTTTCTTCCTTTCTCTTTCGGCTTCCCGACACTCCAGGAGAACGTGGAGGACGGTGAGCCTCTCGCCACATCTACCACAGGTTGGAGGGTCATTACCACTCAATAGAAAATTGTGGGTGCCGTACGTGTGTCCTATTCTTAGACGACAGAACAGGATATCAGTTCGCCGGGTTTTTGTTATGGAAGGCCAGTAACCTAATTGCGGCTTAATCAAATGAAGTTTATTACTTGTTTCTGCGTCCCACAAGCGTTGCCAGTGGCTTCGCAGTTTCTTTCGCAGAAAAGGCTTCAAATCTGTTGCAGGAACAGCAGTTGTAGGGTTAATAGCCTGAGATGTAACAGATGTGGCCATTTGATCTGCTCGAACATTACCCTCAATGCCTCTATGACCTGGCACCCAGCATATAATCACATGCTGGTTAGATATATACGCTTTACACAGAACGGAATAGAGCTCATTAAGTACAGGGTTTTTGTGTTTACAGAGTGATTGCAATGCTTTCACAACAGTTTGCGAGTCTGTAAATATGATAGTCTTTTTGAGTTTTGATTTCATTATAAACTTTGCAGCCGATAATATTGCATAGGCCTCAGCCGTAAAGATACTTGTCTCCGGGTGCAGTACACCGGATTCCGAAAACGATGGACCGATGGCTGCATAAGATACCCCCGCATGTGACTTGGAAGCGTCTGTGTAAAACTCTGTACACGAGTATTTAGATTGGAGTTCTAAGAAATGAATTCTAATATGTGCCTCTGGCGCGTGTTTAGTGACCTCTACGAACGATGTGTCACACTCTATGAGCTGCCACTGCCATGGTGGCAACAGTTTCGCTGGAGCCACAGGACATTGTTCAAGAAGCGGAACACCCATTTCCTCACTGAGGTTCCTCACACGCAAAGAGAATGGCTTTCTCGCGGCAGGTCGATTATGGAAGAGTGCGGCAGCGGTCACGTCATTTATAGTTGAATAACAAGGATGTTCAACGTTTGCTTGTACTTTCAGGAAATATGTAAAACTGCTGTATGACCGTTGCAGATGAAGCGACCACTGATTCGACTCTACGTAGAGGCTCTGGATTGGGCTTGTCCTGAAAGCACCAGTCGCGAGACGGATGCCCAAGTGGTGAACGGGGTCTAGGATTTTTAACGCACTTGGCGTTGCAGAATTATAAATTATAGACCCGTAATCAAGGCGTGAGAGGACAAGACTGTTATAGAGGTTTAAGAGACACCTTCGATCACTGCCCCATGTTGTGCGCGATAGAAGCTTTAGGAGGTTCATTGTCTTCAGGCACTTTGCCCTCAGACGCTTAATATGAGGAATAAACGTGAGTTGTGAATCTAAAGTTACTCCAAGAAACTTGTGCTCGCTGCTTACAGAGAGCGCATCTCCTTTGATTTCAATAGTTGGGACTGGCGTTACGCCTCTCTTGTTTGTAAAGAGTATGCAAGTGCTCTTCTGAGCGTTATCTTTAAAACCATTCTCATCCGCCCATTTGGACAATTTGTTTATTCCAAGCTGCACTTGTCGTTCGCAGATGGCAATATTGCATGACTTGAAGGCTATTTGTACATCGTCGACATAAATGGAATAAAACATTGTGCGTGGAATGACTGTGTGCAGGGAATTCATTTTTACTATAAATAGTGTGCAACTGAGCACGCCTCCCTGTGGTACACCGGTCTCTTGGGTGAATGACTTAGACAGAGCGTTACCCACTCTTACGCGGAATGTGCGATTAGATAGGTAACTTTCGATTGTATTTAACATGTTGCCACGGACACCCATCGTGGAAAGATCTCTGAGAATGCCGTAGCGCCATGTCGTGTCGTAAGCTTTTTCTAGGTCGAGGAACACTGAGAGGCAGAACTGCTTATGTATAAAAGCATCCCTAATATAAGACTCAATGCGAACAAGGTGGTCTGTTGTGGACATACCTTCCCTGAAACCACATTGCAAGGGGTCTAGTAGTTTGTTATATTCAAGGAAAGAGATTAAGCACCTGTTTATCATTTTTTCAAATAGTTTGCACAGGCAGCTTGTTAGCGCAATTGGCCTGTAGCTGCTGGCTAGGGATGGGTCTTTGCCTTGTTTGAGCACGGGGATGACTATAGCTTCCTTCCACGAGGACGGGATATACCCATCTGCCCACATGGCATTGAAAAGATACAGGAGTGTTTTCAGAGCTTCAGGATGCACGTACTTAATCATTTCATATATGACACGATCACCGCCTGGCGCCGAGTCATTGCAGCAAGCGAGGGATGCCTTGAGTTCAGTTAAAGTAAATGGATAGTTGTAGGCCTCACTCGATGAACCTTTACGTTTAAGGGGCTGTCGCTCTTCGCGTTCTTTGAACCTCAGAAATGCTTGTGTGTAGTGGGACGCACTGGAAACATGTTCGAAGTGTTCGCCCAGACAATCTGCCTGGTCTTCCGGGCTCTCACCTTGGGTACTGACTAACGGTAATGGGTGTGCCTCCCGGCCTTTTAATTTATTTACTCGATTCCACACTTTTGTCTCATCCGTGTAAGAATTTATACTGGAGATGTACTTCTCCCAACTCTCCCTTTTAGCACGTCGGCGTGTTCTTCTACCCTGGGACTTTATTTGTTTGAAACTAATCAAATTTTCAGCAGTTGGGGAGTCGCGAAGTCGTCCCCAAGCTTTGTTTTGATTTTTCCGTGCTTGTTTACATTCCTCATTCCACCACGGGATGCGACGTTTATTCGCTAGTCCATTAGTTTGACGGATGCATTTCGTGGCAGCGTCAATAATAAAGCCTGTAATATACGCCACAGCGTCTTCTATATTAAAGGAGGCAATATCATCCGTGCTTAAATACGTAAGTTCTCGGAAACGTTCCCAGTTAGCTGTGTCAACCTTCCATCGGGGAATGTGTGGTGAGCTTATATCTTGTTTTGTTAAGTTTAATACAATTGGGAAGTGGTCGCTCCCAAAAGGGTTCTTGATAACTGACCACTCCAGGTACGGAATCAGTGTACTAGACACGATACTTAAATCTATGGAGGAGTATGTGTTGTGCGCCATGCTGTAGTAAGTGGGCTCTTTCTTATTAAGTAAACATGCTCCTGAAGAAAAGAGAAAGTTTTCAATTACGCGTCCTCTCGCATCGCAACGAGAGTCTCCCCACAATGTGTTATGTGCGTTTAAATCTCCGACAACTATGTATGGTGCCGGAAGTTCATCTATGTAGTTCTGAAATTCGGTTTTATTAAGGTGATAACTGGGAGGGATGTATATAGAGCTGATAGTGATTAGCTTGTCAAACAGCACCCCTTGGACAGCAACTGCCTCTAGGGGTGTACAAAGTTTTATTTCCCGGCAGGCAACACCTCTGTCTACTATGATAGCTACACCACCGGATGACACAACAGTGTCATCGCGGTCTTTGCGAAAGATGGCGTATTGCCGGAGAAAGTTGCATTGTGTGGATTTAAGGTGTGTCTCCTGAACACACAGCACCTTCGGATTTAACTTGTGTAGGATTTCTTTGACGTCATCGAGGTTGTGTAGGAGTCCTCTGACGTTCCACTGTATTATTGGTGTATTCATGTTGAAAGTGTTTTTGTGCTGCGTATAAAGGAGACTAACTTAAGCTACAGAGCCCTTGTCGGGCCCTGTGATGCGGGCTTTTTCTTTTTTGGAGCGATCGCGAGATTCTCGCCGCTCCTGAGGCGCTGGTGGCGCCGTCTGGCCGGTTGTTGTGTCCATCGCCTCTTGTGAGGCGCTGGACACGCGCTCTTGCGAGCGGTTGGTTTGACGAGAAGGCCTCGCCTCGAGGGACGAGGCCCTGGAGGCCACCAGCCCGGAGGTTGATGGCCCCTTCTTGTGAGTTGGCGGAGCAGCGCTAGCTGCAGCCGCCGAGGGGGCGGATGGCGTCACTGCCGGCTCGCTGCTTGCGGGCCGGGCAGGCGCCGGAAGCCGTTGTGTCGCTGCCCCCTGACGCGCCACATCGGCAAAGGTGTTCTTGGGCAGGTATGATACCCGCCTACGTGCCTCCTTGAATGTGATATTTTCTTTGACTTTAATACTCACAATTTCTTTCTCTTTCTTCCATGACGGGCACGACCGTGAGTATGCGGCGTGCTCACCATCACAGTTGACACAAAGTAGAGTGTTATTGCAAGTTTCGGAGGAATGTTCATTGGCACTGCACTTAGCACAAGTTTGCCGGCCTCGGCAGTTCTGTGAACTGTGCCCGAATCGCTGGCACTTGAAACACCTCAGAGGATTTGGCACGTATGGCCTAACACGAAGTCTGAGGTACCCGGCCTCGATGGACTCGGGCAGGACACTTGAGCCAAAAGTAAGTACTAGGTGCTTGGTCTTGATTTCTTTGCCGTCGCGCCTCATCTTAATTCTTTTAACGTTTATCACATTTTGCTCACTGAAGCCCTCCAAGAGTTCAGCCTCGCTTAGCTCCATTAAATCATCATCTGAAACAACGCCGCGCGTGGTGTTCATAGTACGGTGTGGGGTCAGTGTTATTGGGATGTCCCCAAATGACACTAATTTCGGCAGTTTTTCGTATTGTATCTGATCGCGGAGCTCTAGAAGCAGATCACCGCTTGCCATTTTTGATGCTTTGTAACCTCGGCCAAGAACTTCAGTGAGAGACTTCGAGACAAGGAATTAATAATTATGTGGTTTTTATTGGCACAAGGGCCAGATATGGCTAAAGAGCGCCATGACAAATGGTGATAGTTTTTCTTTGCACTATAAATAGAGTGGTCTATGAGTTGAATGGTTGATGTAACGTGGCTGTAAAAGGGCCTAAAAGAAAGACGCTGTAAATTGCGTAAAAAATATTAGTATTAAAATAATGACAATGACTATTGATTAGAGTTATGACTATAACAATTCCGTTACGAATTAATGATGTACTATAACGTATACAATAGCACTAGTGCCTCAGGAGGTTCCTTGAAAACAAGGGCTGTGAGGCACGTGCTGTAAACACTTTTTCTACTGCAGCTGCAACCTGCAAAACGAGGTTGCGCTACAGATACCCTGGCCAGATGATTTGTAAAGTGTTTACGTCTGCTAAAAATTTTAAGACTGTACTAAAATCAAAAAGCGGCTCATGGTTAAGAAAGAATGCTGGGTGAAGAGGGATTTGCTGACGATAGGCGAGATAAAAGTACTTTTTACGCTGGGCTTCTATTTCAGGGCACTCTACAAGAACATGGAGAACTGTAAGAATGTCTCCACACCTATCACATTTTGGAGGATCACTTCCAGAAAGGAGGTAAGAGTGTGTGCCATAGGTATGACCTATTCTTAACCTGCAGAGAAGCACTTCTTTGTGTCTTGCGGTTTTCTCTCATCCATTTCCCTATTCTGGGTTTGATCATATGTAGCTTGTTTGAAACTTCGCTGTCCCACTGCCTTTGCCAAAATCTCCGCAACTGATGGCGCAAGAAAGGCTTCAGGTCTGTGTAAGGGATATGTTTTTATCTGTATGTTTAAAAACTACTGACGTGGCACTTTCGTCTGCAGCTACATTGCCTTTTATGCCTCTATGGCCAGGTACCCAGCACACTATGACCACTTGGTTGCCCATGTAAGCTGAGCATAACCAGCTGTAGAGTTCATTAAAAACTGAATTCTTGTGTTTTCGTAGACTCATTATAGCTTTAACGACGCTCAATGAGTCTGTGAACACAATTGTTTTGGTAACATTCATTAGCTTTATGTGTTTAATTGCCGAGAGGATAGCGTATGCTTCCGCTGTAAAAATACTTGTATGCGGATTTAGTGCACCAGATGTGTAAAAAGACGGTCCCAGAGCTGCGTAAGCAACACCAGCAGGAGATTTGGAAGCGTCTGTGTAAAATTCTGCACACGAGTACTTCGCCTGAAGCTCGAGGAAGTGTGAACGTATATGAGTCTCAGGTGCGTGCTTGGATATTTCTATGAAAGAGACATCGCACTCAATAGTCTGCCATTCCCAAGGTGGTAGAAGTCGACTGGGAGCAGTTAAGACATTCTCTTTAAGTAGTATGCCTGTTTCTTCAGCCAAGGCTTCTAGGCGCAGGGAGAAAGGAGTCCTCACGGACGGTCGGTTTTGATACAACCTGGCAGCCGATATGTCGCTTATAGTGGAATGACATGGGTGTTCTACATCTGCCTTTACCTTCAGGGAGTAAGTTAGACTTAAATACGCTCTTTGGAGATGCAGGGACCATTCATCCAACTCCACATACAGGCTTTCTACAGGGCTAGTCCTGAAGGCGCCTGTAGCAAGCCGAATACCCAGATGGTGAACGGGGTCTAACATCTTTAAAGCACTAGGTGTTGCAGAGTAATAAACTATGGCTCCGTAGTCAAGGCGTGAGCGTACAAGGCTTTTGTATAAGCTAAGGAGGCATCTCCTGTCGCTTCCCCATGATGTGCGTGACAAGAGCTTCAGCAGATTCATAGCCTTCAGGCATTTTGTTTTCAGGTACTTCAGGTGCGAGACAAAAGTTAACTTAGAGTCTAAGATGAGGCCTAGAAATTTATATTCATGACTCACAGATAGCAGTTCTCCATTAAGGTCAATAACGGGGTCTGGTTGCATACCTCTTTTGTTCGAAAAGAGGACGCACATGCTTTTTTGTGGGTTTAGTCTAAATCCATTCTGATCCGCCCACTTGGAAATCTTGTTGAGGCCAAGCTGCACCTGTCGCTCGCAGATAGCAAGATTACAAGATTTGTAACCGATTTGCACATCATCCACGTACACAGAATAAAACATTGTGCGTGGCATGACACTGTGGAGAGAATTCATTTTCACAACAAATAGAGTGCAACTCAGCACACCTCCTTGTGGTACACCAGTCTCTTGGGTAAATTGACGAGATAAGACGTTACCAACTCGAACACGGAATGTGCGGTTCGACAGATAACTTTGAATCACGTTCAGCAAGTTGCCTCGGACGCCCATTCCTGCCAAATCACGAAGGATACCAAAACGCCATGTGGTGTCATATGCTTTCTCCATGTCTAAGAAAACCGACAAGAAAAACTGTTTATGCACGAAGGCATCCCGAATATTTGTCTCGATGCGGACAAGGTGGTCTGTTGTGGATCTACCTTCCCTGAAACCGCACTGTAAGGGATCTAGTATTTTGTTACTTTCAAGAAAATGGATCAGGCGCCGGTTAGTCATTTTCTCAAAAAGTTTGCACAGGCAACTTGTTAGGGCTATAGGCCTGTAACTGCTAGCCGAAGTCGGGTCCTTGCCCTCTTTGAGAATAGGGATAATTATTGCCTCTTTCCAGGCAGCCGGGATATACCCACCACAGAATATGGAGTTAAAAAGCGACAGAAGTGTTTTGTGAGTTTCAGGGTGTAAGTGTTTGATCATGTCATAAGCTATTCTGTCTCTTCCTGGCGCTGTCTTATTACAGCAACTCAGTGACGCCTGAAATTCCACCATGGTAAATGGACGGTTGTAAGGTTCATTCTTTGTTATTTTCCGATCCAGGGGCAATCGCTCTGCTTGCCGCTGATACCGTATAAATTTATCTGTGTAATGGGCCGAGCTGGAAATGTACTCGAAGTGGGCACCTAGAAAATCAGCCTGGTCTTCAAGAGTGTTTCCCTGATTGTTTACTAATGGCAGAGGATGAGTCTGCCGCCCGTTTAATTTGTTAACTCGGTTCCAGGCTTTCTTTCCGTCTGTGTAAGAATTTATGCCCGATATGTATTTTTGCCAGCTTTCCCTTTTGGCACAGCGGCGCGTTCTTCTACCCTCACTCTTTGTTTTCTTGAAGTTTATAAGATTTTCTGCAGTTGGAGAGTCACGAAGGCGGCCCCAAGCCTTATTTTGTTTTTTTCGTGCTTCCCTACAGTCATCATTCCACCAGGGAACACGTCGTTTGGAATGCTTTCTTTGTGTTTCTGGGATGCACATGGACGCTATATTCACAATAAATGCTGTCAAATATGCCACTGCGTCGTCAATGTTGAGTGTACGGATGTCATCCCATGCTAGGCGGGTGAGCTCTCTGTATTGCTTCCAGTCGGCAGAGTCAATCTTCCACTGGGGAACATGAGGATAGTTTTCCTCCCTTTTTGTTAATGTTAAGACGATCGGGAAGTGGTCACTCCCATAGGGGTTTTTGATGACGTTCCACTCCAGATATGGCATGAGTGTACTTGATGCTATGCTTAAATCTATAGATGAGTATGTATTGTGTGACACGCTGTAAAATGTGGGCTCTTTTTTATTTAGCAGGCATGCATCTGTGGTAAAAAGAAAGTTTTCAATTAAGCGTCCTCTCGCGTCACAACGAGAGTCGCCCCACAGGCTGCTATGGGCATTTAGATCTCCAACAACTATATATGGTTGGGGAAGTTCAGCGATAAAGCTTAAAAACTCTGATTTGGAAAGTTGATAATTCGGAGGGATGTAAAGGGAACTTACAGTGACCAACTTCTGAAAGAGTACCGCTCGGACTGCGACTACCTCAAGAGGAGTTCGGAGAGGCAGCCGCTGACAAGCAACATCTTTGTTTACTATAATGGCGACGCCACCCGATGAGGCGAGTGCGTCATCTCGATCTTTTCGGAAAATGGCGTATTTCCTGAGGAAGTTACTTTGTATTGGTTTTAGGTGTGTCTCCTGAACACACAGCACCTTTGGATTGTATTTGTGTAGAAGTTCTTTAATGTCGTCGAGGTTGTGCAAAAAACCTCTCACATTCCAGTGTAATATTTGTGTATCCATATTGTTTATGTTAATATGCTGTGTGTCAAGAGGATTCAAGTTGGCTTACGAAGCCTTTCCAGGCCCCGTAATCCGTGGCTTATTTGTCTTGGAGCGTTCGCGAGAATCGCGTCGCTCCCGAGGCGCTGGCTGCGCCGTCTGGCTTGGAGTTGTGTCCATCGACTCCTGGGAGCCGCTGGACTTCCGCTCACTCGAGCGGGGTAGTTTCGGGGTAGGCCTTGCTTCGAAAAGCAGGGCCTTGGAGGCCACCAACCCAGAGGTCGATGAGCCCTCCTTCAGAGACGGCGCAGCAGCGCTGGCTGCTGTCACCTGGGGGGCTGGTGGCACAGCCGTGGCCACACTGTTTGTGGGCCGGGCCGATGCCGGAGTCTGCTGCAGCGTTGCCCCCTTTCGCGCTGCACCAGCGTACCCTGCGGTATGCAGAAAGGAAACACGTTTCCGCGCTTCTTGAAATGAGATGTTTTCCTTCACTTTCATAGTAATAATATCTTTCTCTTTCTTCCACGTAGGGCATGATCGTGAATATGCCGCATGATCACCGTCGCAGTTTGGACAGTGGAGCGCACTACCACAGTTATCAGAAGTGTGTTCATTGTTGCCGCATTTTGCAAATGTCAGTCGGCCACGGCAGCTTTGAGAGCCATGGCCGAATCTTTGGCACTTAAAACATCTGCGGGGATTCGGGATGTACGGTCTCACTCTTGTCTTTGTGTATCCTGTTTCAAGAGAATCTGGCAGCTCGCTTGTCCCAAAGGTGAGGATCAAATGCTTAGTAGGTATTTCTTTATTATCGCGCTTAATCTTTATCCTTCGCACTTCAATCACATTCTGTTCCTTCCAGCCCTCTAGGAGCTCTTCTTCGCTCAGGTTCAGTAGATCATCATCAGATATCACTCCTTTACTTGTGTTCATTGACCGGTGCTGTGTCACAGTGATTTGAAGATTGCCGAATGCCACTAGATTTGAAAGTTTATCATGTTGGTCCTTGTCGCGAACCTCAAGGAGAAGGTCGCCGCTGGCCATTTTGGTCACTTTGTAGCCTGGGCCCAGTTTGTCAGTGAGATATTTGGAAACACAGAAAGGTGAAATTGTCCTAGCGGTCGTTTCAGAGTTAAGACTATGAATGACGTGGAAACGTGGAAAGCATTGTTTGCGTTTGACAAAAATTGAAAGTTTTCTTCGGTGCGCCCTCTTTTTGTAAGAGGACGATCGTTGAGTCGGGGGAATGATGAAGCCATCAAGTGTTGATTGATTTCGGCAGCGATGCCAGCCGCCCACCACGGAGCCCAACAAGGGGGCGTGACAAGACTTGTGCATTGATAAAGCTTGCCATCGCCAGCTGTACACAGCCACTATAACCCAATATGTATAACCAAGGTTGGTTATCGCACACAAGGTTAACCCTCGCTGCCCAGAAAATCAGAAGTAAATAGAAGAGAGGAGAAGACAGGAAAGATTGAAAGTGAGAGGAAAAGACGAAGATTGAAGAGGAGAATAGGAAAAGGCAACTACCGATTTCCCCCGGGTGGGTCAGTCCGGGGGTGCCGTCTACGTGAAGCGGAGGCCAAAGAGGTGTGTTGCCTCCGCCGAGGGGCCATGAAGGTCCAAGCACCCGGCTTCGGCTCAACCCCCAGGATCCTCTTTTCCCCGGACACGGCTAGGCCGCGCACGGTTAGACGCGGGAGGGTCCAACCCTCGAGTGCTCGGGTACGTGGTGTTCGAGACAAGGAAGGGTGACAAGGAAGGGTGAGATCATTTTCACTGTCTTTTCAGGCTTATCAGAGTGGATGACGTGAAATCGTGGAAAGTTTTGTGTTCTGTTTCCAAAAAATTGAAAAACATCTTCGGTGCGCCCTCGTTTGTGAGGGCGATCAGGGAGTTTAGGGAAGGCGCTGTCCATGAGTATAGCTGGGATTTTCGGCAGCGATGCCAACCACCCACCAAGGAGCCCAACGCGGGGACGTGACAGGAGTTCCTGTAATCGGAATCCTGCCAACGCCAGTTGTACATCACTGCTATAACCAAATACAGCATAACCAAGACTGGCTAGCCACACAAGGCTAACCCTTGCCGCCCAGAAAT
The DNA here is from genome assembly GCF_013339745.2 of Dermacentor silvarum. Lineage (NCBI taxonomy): Eukaryota > Metazoa > Arthropoda > Arachnida > Ixodida > Ixodidae > Dermacentor > Dermacentor silvarum. The sequence goes on along the minus strand of NC_051160.1, from coordinate 143,046,074 downwards.
TTGGAAGTGAGGAGAAGATAATAGGAGACAGGAAAGAAGAGACAGTGAAAGAGAAAGAAAAAGTGTTGAGGGGGGGGACAGGAAAAGGCGACTGCCGATTTCCTCCAGGTGGGTCAGTCTGGAGGTGCCGTCTATGTGAAGCAGAGGCCGAAGAGGTGTGTTGCCTCCACCGGGGGGCCTTAGAGGTCCGAACACCCGGCATCGGCTCAACCCCCAGGATCCCCCTTTCCCCAGACACGGCTAAGCCGCGCACGGCTACACGCGGGAGGGTCCAACCCTCATGTGCTCGGGTACGTGGTGTCGCAACACACCAAACGCCTGCTGACGCAGACGCCCCTGCGGGATCCTGCAAGGAGCTACGTCAAATGTATTGCTAGTGTATGCTAATGTAGCCCTAGTGTATGAGTTCGAGAGTAGCTATTTCAAAAAGCAAAAAACAAACAACAATGTGACGTCACATCCGGCAAAGGAGAGTTGTTCCCCTTTCTCACCTTCTCTCAGCTCACGCATGCGCAGCGACATCGGAGCCCTCGGGGGCGACGTTCGGGTGCTCTCGCCCACCTTCTTCAAAGGAGCCGCTCGGAGAACCCGCGGTGCCCGCAGGATCCCGCGGCGGGCCCCCACAAAGACCGAGCTGCAAAACCCGGCCGAACGGGACGACACCACCCCATCATCGTCGTCCCCAACAAGCAGCTACGCGAGCTCCTCGTCGCCAGCTGACGGCGTCGACTCCGCCGCATCAACGTCGTCCAGCAGGCTGTCGCCTCCCTTCGACGGCTCCTCAACCTGCTCGCCGGCAGCCTCCCCACTGGTCCCCGGAGGCGAAACAGGGGAAGACACCGAGCCGCCGTCTCCTACCGAGGGGGACCCTGGAACCCCTGAGCGACCTCAACCCCGCGACAGCCATACGCCGTCACCTTCCTCTGCCCCACGCGGGACGGCGGTGGCGGACGGCACTGGGGGACACGACGTTCCTTCCGGATCTCGGACGTCCCCCCACCGCCGCATCGGCGGGCGTGTGCTCGATGGCGAGCACACGCCCGCCGTCGAGTCACTGCCGCGAGCGGCTGTGGATGAAGGCGCGGGCGGGTGATGATGATATTTGGTGTTTCGTGGCGCAAGGGCCAAATGTGGCCAAAGAGCGCCAAGACAATGATAGGTATGTTTGCCATGATCAGTGAGCGCCGATGATAGGATGCTATGTGGCTGTAAAGGGTCCTAAAACAAATCGCGGTATAGAAGCGTAAAACATATATAGAATATAATTATGGCAGTGACGTGTGGAACGATCTGCGAGTGGTGAATAGATGAGAAGTGGTCATGGTGCTAAAACTAAACATATAGAGTAGCACGACGCCTACCGAAGGCCTTTGTGGCGCGGGCGGGTGTCATGGCGAACCTGCCCCCGACAACGAGAGCAGCTAAAACCCCTCAATAAAAAAAAAGTAGCGACATCTGTTGAAGATTGCCGCTTTCCTCCTCTCCTGCCCGTTCTCTCGGCGCTCGGCCCTCCGATTGGCCGAATGCTGTCACGTGCTCTCTCGCGTTTTTTTTTCTTGCTTGTTTTTTGCTCCCGCCACCATCGCGGTGCCAGACCATTGCGAGCCGTGTATGGAGGCACCACGCATCGCATCTCCTTTGCGCTTTTAAGGCGTAGTGTTCGCGATGCCGTCTTGCTCGGCATTCGGGTGCAGAACACGCGAAACAGACGGCAAGCGACTCTTCCGGATTCCATCAGCGAAGCGAGACGCGGCGCAGAGGAAGGTCTGGCTTCAAAGAATCAGCCGCGCTGATTTCAACCCAACACAATGGTCCCGGCTGTGTGAGGTAAGCGAGCGATTCTTCAATGATCCCTAATCTCACATGCTGCCACTTGCTGTGTGAGGCTTCGTTAGTTTTTCTCCCTCCTAAGTGCCGCACTGTTCGCGCTGCATGTTCGCGCTGCATTTGCAACTTTCGTGGCCGGATTTCATCTTGTCCTCAAACGCACGTGGTTTTTGTTGACTCGGTTATACAATCCATGGCGTTGTGTTTGTGTGGCCTGAATGCATGCGAACGGCACGTTTCGAGTGTATCGCAGTATGTTACGAAGCGGTGACGGTACGTAGGGAAAAATGGGCGCTTACCTGCGGAAAGACGATTAGGGCTATTTAGCTAGGGCGACTTTGCGCCTTTAGCAAAAACTCAACTCGGTGGTCGGCGAAGATCAATGTTCTTGTCGCTAAAACTTGTCGCTATCGTCCTAGATCCTCGAGGACCGATAACTATCTCGAAAATGGTAGAAAGTGCTGCGCGTGAAAAGTGTGCTCAGTATTCTAGTCGTGTATCGCGTAGCAGAACAAGAGATAATGACCTGTGCTGGCGGCGAGCTGAAAAACGAAAACGGTATACAAGACTTCCCGGCGATATGTAGCAGAACAAGAGATAAGTACCCGTGCTGGCGGCGAGCTAAAAAAGGAACGCCGTATACAAGACTTCCCGGCGATAATAACTTTTGCCGGGAATGTTGTGTTACGCCTTATACTTGAAGGAGCGAGGTTTTACGGTGACCTTGTTTTCTGATTTCACGTTTGCGCAGGATCACTTCACGGATGATCAATTTGAGCCGGTGATTCTGCAGAGTTGTGGCACAAAAAAATTGAAGCGTCAAGCCATTCCATCGCTCTTCGTTCATCGGAAGCAGCTGAAGCAGAGGAAGCCGCCTGCCAAACGTAAGAATATACACCGTGCACTTCAAAGACATTACCGTGTCGGAATGCCGACATCCTCAAAAACGAAGAGCAGTGATGGGAAAGCTGCTACAATTCATTAAAGCTGCTACATCTATGCTACAAATGAGCACCATTGCTCCAACCTGCTACATTTCGTGAAAGCTGCTACATCCATGCTACAAATGAGCAGAACTGCTCCAAAGCTGCTACGCATAGCCTCCGAGATTACCTGGCAATGCGCCGCTTTATCTCGGAGGCCACCGTCAAGGGGATTTTTCAGCAACACCAGGTGGCAGATAGGCTGCCGCCTCTCGTGCCATTCGTAGGCAGAGCCAATCCAATGCGTGGGCGGCGTGGGTTTGTTATTGTTAGCCCATGTGCCCACGTGGTATGCTGGCTGTAGTTGTGCGTGGGCTTGTCACTGTGTAGTGTCGGTACCTGGTGGCACTGTCGTTTGAGCTGAGTGCAGTTGCGGCTCATTCCCAGTTTTCGCTGCGTGCCGCAGCCTCGCAGTCGTACCGGCGGCGTGAACTCCCATCGCGAGCATAGTGGTGTTGTATGGTTGTACGACTACGCGCGTCCTGCACGGCGGTGGCGTCATGGCACTCTCCACTCTCAAAGGTAAGTTTGTTAGCTGCTTGCCCGTATCACGTTTATCTGTGTGCGCTCGGAGTCCCCCCCCCCCCCCCATTTCATTATCTTGATGATTTTAGGCCTAAAATAAATTACTGTTAAGATTTTTCTGTGGTAGTGAATGTGTCGCTGCTAATTTTCTTTATGCCTTTGTGGGGCTTACTTTACCGTTGAGGACGCACTGTATTCGCTGTTTTGTAGCATGCTGCTTGACTCGGTGTGACTGCACGATGGTTCTAATATTGGCAGTAAGTTATCGCGCACGCGGGTACAGCACTGTAGTGACTAAGCAACAGTGCTCGTGGTGACCGAATCGTACGGCGACGCAGCATTTTTTAGGCTTGTGTGGTCTACCCGTTCCATTTGTCGCCACTGCGCATGCGTCGTACGCTAACCAGGGGTCGGTCACTCCGTGTACCTTCCATAGGCTCCGTACCGTGAACAGGCGGCGCTGCTGCGCAGCACTTATATGCTTAAAATCGGATATATTGGCGGGTTTGGAAGTTAACCAAAGATCAGTAGGCCGGTTGGCTTTGGGAGCACACGGTAATACGACAAATGAGGCAGTGCATGGAGACATGGGTTGGGCCTCTTTTGAAGTCAGAGAAGCACAAAGCAAAATTAGTTTTGAAGAAAGGCTCAGGAACATTGATGAAAATAAATGGGCGGCTAAAGTGCACAAGTATCTCTACATGAAAAGCGTGGACACAGAATGGAGGAAGAGGTCAAGGAAGTTGGCAACCAAGTACAGGATAATCGAAACTGTAAATAGACAACCAGGGGTCATCAGAAAGAAAGTGAGAGAAATAGAGACCGTGAATTGGATGCAAAGAATGGAAACGAAAAGGACAATGGAGATTTACAAGAATGAGAAGAAAGAAATTAGAAGGGAAAATCTGTACGATAACACAAAGGGCAGTGCCTTGCTATTTGAGGCTCGAGCCGGTTGCCTAAGGACGAAAACATATCGGAACAAGCGGCGCGGCGCAGCCCGGTGGCGCGATGCTCAGCGTCGCATGTGGCGGGCGGCGCGAACCTGGGAAGGGGGGAAGACAGCGAGATTTCGGAACTACGTATACACGCCTCCGAAAGCCGCACGTATATCCGCTTTCTTTTTTTGTGCGTGTGTGTACGTGAAAGTACAAGCGTGGCCCTCTGTGATGGCGCAAATAGTTTTTTGCGGGGTTCAGGCCTATTAAAGGAATAGACGATTACTTTCACGGTGCAGCGTTAACCAGCGGAGACAAGCTCTACGCTGCTTCGCATGTTGCTTGTGTGAAAGACGGCGTGGACGTTCACGCGAAGTGCCATTCGCAACAGGGAAAGCAAGTATACGACGTCATCCTTCACGTGAATAAAGCTTACTGTTATACTAAAATTGAAGTCACTAAACTGGCACCCTGAAAACGTGACACCCTGAAACCGATTTTTAATCGACGCCTCACTGTTGGCAATGCATGCCTCATTTCCCTCCGGCGCGTTGTACGCCGCGGCCTATCATTTGATGCCCCTGTCACACTGTTACTTTAGATTGTCATACAGCTCGATCTGGACCGCGTGCAGCTACACGCTCACTCGTAGGCTGTCGTCAGCACAGTCATGTCGAGCGAGCTAAACGATTCGGATTGTTGGATCGTGTGGCAGTGAGCATGCTATCCTCGTTAACTCGTTTGGGACCCAATCGGAGCCACCTGCTGCGCTGATAAACGAGATTTATTAACTAGGCGATCTTAATTTACATGACGCGAATGTTCGTTCTTCATCATGTACAATGATCGAGGCTCATTAGGCCCCTTTCACGAGATACGATATCCCATGCGAATTCCTTTCCTTGCATACGCGCTTTGCTTTTACAATGATACATCGCAAATGTATATCACAAGAAAAATCGCACCATGTGAAACCGCGCCTCTCAAGCGCCAGCGGCCGAAACGAGGATCGTCGAGTTAGTGCTCGCCAGCTCAAAATAGGCTTCCTTGGCATAAAATATTGCTCATCGCACATGCCAGTGCTATGCTGATCATACCGAATGCTAAGACAACGGCAAGCAGTCGTCAAATCAGCAAAGTCGTGACAAATTTCTTTTAAATGTTCAGCAGCTGGCCATGGCCGCTGGCGTCGCACAACGAGCTGTGAAACGCACATGTGTAGCACGCTTTACAGAACAAAACCTTGTCACAAATATCAAAGAAGCTGACTTACTTTACTCTCCTCACAGCTGCGACCCATTTCTTTCGCCGTTCGATCTCATAAGATTTGCCAGGAAACCTGTACAACTTTATCACCGGCTGGCCTTCGTGGTTGTGACAGCCCTTTACGCAGCAGTATCACCGGTTCCACTTGTCTTTTTTTTTTCACCTCCGACGCTTGCCGATGAAGCGCATGCCATTGCACCGTCGCAAGACGTATAAAAAATAAGGAGGCTGGTGAACAAAGTAAAACGGCTTCAACCGTGGCCGAGACTAAATGTAGCGCGCGGGAAAGAACACTCATCGAGCCGGCCGAGCTGCGGCGCCCACTTCCCAACACTGTTGCGTCGCTGCGCCAGATGGCGCCAGAGCAGCCGCAAACTCGACTGTACGGAGCCTATAGA